>NC_134022.1:26449838-26752130 GCF_040712315.1 Castanea sativa
TGCTTGTTCACCATAACTAGTTCTTCAGTGGTTTCATTCTCGTCACTACTATCGTCGAAGATATCACAGTCATCGCAGCTACAAGAGGAGCCATACTCTTCTGTTTTGGCTGTGTTATCTTCTTCCTCATTAGTCTCTTTAGGATTTTGAAAAATGATACTACTTGCTTTGTTTAATTCTTCTGATACTTCTTCTATTATCAACTCTGCTGGCCAAACTTCATCATTTGATTCCATGGAAGAGTCTCCTGTACCTTTGGAGCTTTCCTCGCCTTTCTCCACGGCACATTCCTCGTCCTCGTCGTCATCTTTCTCTTCAATCAAAATGGGACTCCCCGGTGCCAACAGTGAAGATTCTTGGATGACACCACAACCTTCGCGTGATGCAATGCTTTCTTGCTGATCACTCAAAGTACTCTCTTTTTCATCACTGATTTCAGTCATAGGTTTCTCCTCCTACAAAATTAATAATAATAATAATAATAATAATCTATATATATAAAACCGAAACCGCAATTCTCACAATTTTTCATGTCAGCATAATATTTAAATAAAATTATTTTTTTAGTTTAAACTTAACAATGAGTGAAACTCTATCTCTTTAACAAGTTCAACTTAAACTCAAACTCATCATTTTTTAAAACAAAATTATTTATGTTTAATCCAAATTTAACAAATAGTGAAACTCTATCTCTTTAATAAGTCCAACTTAAACTCAAACTCAAACCTCTGAAGCTCTCACAATTTTTCATATTAGCATAATATTTTTTTTTTAGTCTAAACTTAACAATAAGTGAAATTGTATTTCTCTAACAAGTCCAAATTAAACTCAAACGTTGATATTATTATTATTATTATTATTATTATTATTATTATTATCATCATTATCTCTCTATTTCACTAACGTTATATTTTATGATATGGTGCAAACTTATAGCCATAAATTATTCTTTTGAATTAACCCAATCTTTTTCTTATATTTTTTAATTTTTTAGTCATATATTTTGTTTTGTTTCAATAGTTTTAAAGTCGTGAATCATTTGATTCTTTAATATTTTTTAGTTTTTCAGAAGTTTTAATATCTGAATTTTTAAGTTATTTTTTGCAGTATCTGTAATTATTTGACAAATTTTTTGTAAGCTATTGCACATTTAAACAATGGCTTCATCATCAAATTATAATACAAATTGAAATCACACAGAAGTAAATCATGTAATGGTGTAATTTCTTAATTAATTTAAGATTTTATAAAATTATTTTAGTGTATCTCACAAATAGGTAGATTTCCGTGTATAGCACGGGTTAGCAACTAGTAATAATAATAATCATGACGTTAGTGTTTTACCATTTGATAGCACATAATGATTTATACAGCAAGGGCCCTGACAAAACTAGGGACTACAAACAATAACATATACAGTATATTCAAATTCATGCGCTACTGTGCAAGCAGTAAGAGAATTATCAAAGAGGAGGGATGAATTACCAGGATCAAACTTTTAGTATCGACCAATAACTCGCTGGGATCATCAATATGGATAACACTTGTCTCAGACGTTCCATGACTTGTGAAATTGCAAATTGACCATAGGCTTAAATTAAATACCAACATTGAAAAACACATAAAACATAACGATGCAACAGAATAAACAATCACTCACCGTGAATCACGAGTGGTTGAAGGTGCATCTTTTGAGAAAAAGCGCAAGCCTTCTCTTCTTTCATCTTCTTTTTTGCATCTGAAGTTCCTCTTTGATTCGTTTGACACACCTCTGTATACTTTTGGCTTGGCATCCCTTCTATTCTTGATTGTAAAAATTGCTATCAAACTTGCAAGAGCCAAGGCACCTCCCAACACAAGCACCCCTCCAATACCGTCTCTTTTGCCCTGGCTAATCTTGGTCTTCCTCTCATCTTTCTTGCTTGTGCTCTCTTGCCCCTCCATGTTAATTTTCTCTCTTCTTCTTTCTGTGTCTGTTTAGTTTATTATGTTGGGTTTGGGCAACAAAATGCAGTTGTTTTCTTTTTAAGGGAAGAGATGATGAGAGAGGAGTTAGTAGATGTAGGATTGACTTTGTGAGGGAGTGAAGTATCAATAATCAATATAGGAGGTTGAACCGGGCATAACTTAGGACAGATGTGGTAGTTACTACTACTTGGCATCTTATTGCCTTGCCACAACGTATTCACAAACAAAGATTCTCTTAGCCTCACCAAGGTGTCAGGTATCTTGGTCACCTTGGCTTAGGAACTTAGGGCAATGTCCTATCATATGTGCTGGTGCTACAACTAATAATTATAGTGCCTGGCCCATTAGCCACTGTCATTGTAGCTCCACGAAGTCCATGACCCAATTAATAAAACCAACAAGGGCGGTGAGAGAAATTGGGTTTTGATTGCCTTTTGCTGCTGGTCGTATTACAAGGTTGAAAGTAACAAGAGATGAAGGGTGTTTGCTCTTTAAAAAGAAATTTTGTGCCTACAAAACAACTTCAGAATTACTGGACGGGGCTTCCAATAAGGACAAACCATTTAGAAACTTTTAGTTGGGACAGTTTAAAATCCAAATAAAATTACTTTTTCTTAATGAATAAATATAATTTATTGAGAAGGAGAAAGGTTGAGTGGGCCTAGCTAGCATATCTCAATCCTCAAGAACAAAGATCCGAAGAAGAGAGTAGATGAGGAAGGCCCATCCCTTTACAAAAGGCAATCCAGCAAGTTAAGTTATGGACCACAGTTTGTTTCTTGCTCCACTAGAGATAAGAGAATCACAAAGCAGAAAACAATATATAGCCATTAAATGGAGCATCAATCCACAAGGTCTTCCCCTCTATTAGCATCAGTATAAGCACGAAGTAAAAGGGCTAAACCATGAGAAAAAGTATAGACCGTGGAACAAGGTACCTTTAATTCAGGTGTTTTCATGAACCAGTTAACTCAATTGATGAATGACATACGAGATTTGGAAGCAACTATTGCGATAAGGGTATGCATTGAGTACAGAGGAGAAATTAATTGGGGTAAAGGTTTCTTCATTATCAATTCCATATTCTTAAGTGAACCACATTGCCACCATACTACTTTATAGAGATCAACAGTTCCATCAGATTGAATCTCAAGCCTAAAGATCCATTCACAACCAACTAGACTATAGTACAATAATCAAAAGATGGAACCGTATAGTATAGGTAGTAGTACAAATAATACAATAGGTCTACATAATACTTGGGCTAAATATTCTATCTAAAAGAAATCAAATACGTATACATACATCTAGGATCGGTTCACTGGTTGTTTCACGTTGCTAACACCTCTATGTTCTTCCTCGCGGTTGTGCTTGCTACTAGAAAAATGTACACAAAATCCACGACCTAAGAACCATGGTAGAGAAAATTCAAGAACATGAGAGAAAGGGCCTCTTTTATTTCTTTCTAGCATTTTTTTTTTTTGGATACCTTCCTCACATTAGTTACACTTGTAATCCACCCCATGTAATCTATGTAATATAATATTATAAATCTAAAGCAAAGAATTTATTGTTGCTACGCTCTCATTGAACCACATTAACATAGCATTTTGGTCTAATTTGGTCCATTTGGTCTGTTCCGGTCTTTTCAGTCCAATTTGGTCCGTCAAGTGTATTTCGGTCTATTTGGTCTGTTCCAGTCCTTTCAGTCTACTTTGGTCCGTCAGATCCAGTTCGGTCCATTTCGTCTGTTCCGGTCTTTTCAATTCACTTTGGTTTGTTTGGTCTAGTTCAGTCCATTCGATCCACTTAAGTCTATTTGATCTATTTCAGCCCACTTTAGTGATATTTTGGGAGAGACGAAACTACACTATTGGTCCCTGAAGTTTACCCTATGTGCGCAATTGGTCCCTCAAGTTTGAAGTGAGCACAATTAGTCCCTTAAGTTTTAAAACTGAGTTGTATTGGTCTTTTTACTAACTGCTGTTAACGGTATTACTTACGTGGCTAACGGAACAATGACTTGGCATTTTTTTAATGACGTGGCATGTTTTTAATTAAAAAATTACAAACTAAATTTACATATGGGAAAAAATATTCACGGGTAGCAAATTAAAAAAATGAACTTTCTATCTATTGTAAATATTCACGGGTACCAAAGTTCCTTTTTTTTTTTCCTATCACTTCAGTCAAAAAAAAGAAGAAGTTGAATTTGAAAAATCTGTTGGAACAATCCTAGGCACAGGAAATGCTGGCTAATGACTATTCTTATTGGGAAAAAAAAAAAAAGTAAAAACCCATTTTATAATAAACTTCAATAAAATAATTGAATTTGAAACAAAAGATCTGATCAAAAAAAGAAAATGAATTTCTCTCAAACTCTCCCCTCAAATTTGGCGAACACCCACCAACATGCCGCCTTTGTTCTTGGCCTTCACAAGTGAAGTTTGAGGGGGTTGGGATGCCTCACCCATTTTTCTAAATGTCGCTGCCTCACCGATCTGTAGAGCTTGGTAAGTTTTGGTTTTGGAGGGGACCCACATGATTCAAGGGGATGAGTTGACGGTACTACTACTACTAATACCATTTTGATGTTGTGGTTGTTGATAAAACTATTGGTTTTAGAGCTAAATCTAAGCTTAGAATTGGTAGATCTGAGATGAGTTAGTTAGTTTGTTAAAATGGTGTTTGGTTGCTCCGACGGTGTTGTCTGAACTCGGAAACTTATTAGCTTGGCAGCATCGTCGGAGGCGACGCCGGAAGCTTCTCGACTTGGTGGCATCAATCATCATCGGCGGTGCAGCAGCATCTCAAGGAGCAAGCTTTGGAGGAAATCTAGTTTTCTATTTTTTTTCCTTATTATTTTATTACCGCAAGCTTTGGTACTCATGAATATTTACAGCAGATAGAGAGTTCATTTTTTTAATTTGGTATCTGTGAATATTTTTTCCCACATGTAAATTTAGTTTATAATTTTTTAATTAAAAACATGCCACGTCATTAAAAAAATGCCAAGTCATTGTTCCGTTAGCCACGTAAGTAACACCGTTAATAGCAGTTAGTAAAATGACCAATACAACTCAGTTTTAAAACTTAAGGGACTAATTGTGCTCACTTAAAACTTGAGGGACCAATTGTGCACACAGAGTAAACTTCAGGGACCAATAGTGTAGTTTCACCTTTGGAGGAGAGTTATGTGTAAAAAGAGGAGTTGCTTCATTGACAATCATGTCACATTCTCACTATAATGTTGGTAGTTCTTGATAAAAAATTTTTTTTTAATGTTATTAAAGTCTTGTATTTTTTTTCCCCTAATATAAATGATGAATTTACTTATATATGCTTCATCTTTTGGCTATTCAAGACGTATAAAAGATAAGTCATTTGTAAGGAGTGCTAGAAACAAATTCCAACGACACATTACATTATTTACAAATGATTACTTGTAGTCAAGTGAGTGTTCAAGGTTAAGTAGAGATTGTATCCCCCAAAGGGAGTAAAGGTCAAATTAATTTATTTTCCATTATTTCATATTTCTGAGCCTCCCACATGCAATGAAAATTGACTTGCTTAAGCTAATTAAAAGTACATCTTCCAATTCTTACCTCATGTTTTGGAGGTTTTTATAATTGAACTACTTCTTGTGGGGTGATCTTATAATATTTATACTTAACAAATGTCATCCTCTCCTTTCATTCTTCAATTACATAGCATTGTATCTGGCTTATAGCTTGGGCTTAGAGAGAAGGACACAGAAATTATTGCTTCTACGTATCCAGAAGCAAGTGAAAGAGACCTTTCTTTAACGACCAATAAAGTCAACAATAGACAAGAAAAGGCAAAACTTGGTTATTTATAATTATTTAGTACTATTTTAGTAACCATTAGATATTGATTTTGGCTCTGGAGTGAAAAAGAAAGGCCCCACGGTGTACAATTTCATCTTCTTGTCATTGAGGAGGCGATAAGAACCAAGGAGAGCACCACTAATCCCTTTGTTTACATCTGTTGGGACATTACAAGTCCCTGATGGAGAGAGCTCAAGGAAAGCCTTGCACTCCTTAAGCTTCCTATTGTCTTCGACCTCTGAAGGAGACAAAGTTGCAAAGAAGTATCCCTTTGGATCACATGCTTCACTCAAGAAGGAGAAAGGAGCTGCCTCGAACCCATGCTTATCAACTGCCAGACATGTTATCCTTGCCACGGCTCCTAGAAAAATATTTGAGTGACAAAATTAAGAAGACAATAAATAATATTGAGACATAATATATGTGACTAAAATAAGAACACTAAGTAATGGTCATTGTTTCTATGTATTTTGAGTGCAGTTCTTCCTATAATCAGAAAAGCAGTCCAAAGACTCTAAAAGGCCATAGCCCATAAGGCATTTGTGCCTTCTGTATGGGAAAAGTTGCTATATTTTTCTATACAGGAAATGCTTAACTAGTTAAATTAATTTTTCTTTTCTTGAAAACCTTTTCAAGGGATATATAGAGTATGACTAATCTGAAGAATGATATTAGGTGTAGGAATTACCTTCAAGTGGGATGAGTTTAGGCCCGGATTTGCAATAAACAAGCCCTTGGATGCCTATAATTGTGGAGAGAAGGTCTTCTTTTTCTACATTTGGTGTCTCAAGGTCCTGGCTTGGGCTGTACCCATCACCACTAGCAAATGCAATAACCAGCAGTAATAAGAGAAACAATGGGGCTGGAAAGAAGAAATGGTTTAGAGCCATTATTATGTGATGCATAAATAAAGATAAGGAGCAATGAGAGAAGTGCAGGGACTATTGTCATGGCCTAGCTTTTATATGGATTGTCCAATCATGTTATATTCATTATTCGGAGTAAAATAATAGAAGGTAGGAGCTTACTTGGTCGCACGTTTTTTTTTTTTTTTGAGACAAGGTCGCACGATTTATATATATATATATATATATATATATATATATATATATAACAATTGTAATGTTTAGGGTTCTAAATTATTTGCAACGACACATGCAAGGTGCAAAGCCAATCATCCTGTAAATATTTTACTAATTAATTTTCAACCATATAATATATTTAATTCCTTCCTTCTGGTCAAAACAATCAGATCATGTGTAGATAAAATTTCAAAAACTTTATTATCTCTCTTACATGCAATATTAAGTATACTTTTTTTTTTGTTTCTCAAAAAAAAAAAAAAATACTTTTTTCATCCGGTTTATTTTAAATCCATAATCTCACCCTCTCTACAGTTAAAAATGAAAGATATGTCATTTCAATTAAAAGTTCCATTCAAAACTGAATACATAAATGGTTACGAGACAGCTCTAATGGCTACTTCTTTGCAACATTATCTCCTTAACACAGTAATTTATTATGACATGAGAGTATAAAATTTTGAGTTCAAACCATGTTTCCACAATACCTTCCATTTTAAAACTTTCAACATGTTGGCCCCCACTTAATAAGGGATGTTGAGGCCCACACATGAAGGGGAAATATTAGATTAAAAAGAAATGTTGAGTCCACAATATTTTCACAACAAATTTTAGGTGGTAAGTTGTTATTGGTTCGAATTTGAACTCACTACTGAAAATACTTTTTTGCTCACCAATAACATTCAGTAACAACCTGCCATTTGAAATTTGTTGTAAAAATATGGTTGACATAGCATTTCTCTAAATTAAATCAAATGATAAAATTCACTTTCAAATGAGCTCATTAGCTTAGCAACCTTCCATTCAAAATATTCTCATATGTTGGGTAAGTTCAGTTAGGCTTCTCATACGTGAAGGGGAAATGTTAGATTGAATTATTAAATTCATAATTTTCTCTCAACCGAGCCAATTAACTTAGGAACGACTCTTGTTTGCCCTGAAGTTTGTATCACACGTAAAGGGGAAGTGTGAGATTAAATTCACCATTTTTGGCACTCAAGTTTGGGCTTCCAAATTTGACATCAAATCCAGTTGCTTTTTTTTTTTTTTTAAGTACTTATAATTTTTTGTTTGGTTAATGAGAAAATAAGGGAAAAAGTGATAGAAACATTAAATAAAAGTTCTAAATCTTGTTGATGTTTCTTGTTTGTCTGTGATGTACGCCCTATAGATGTTATAGCATTATGAAAGGGAAATCGACCATGTTTGTTGGGATATATATGACATTTTTTTGTCCATATTTTTTTGCACCAAAATAGATTTTTGAGTGACACTTGTTTCATTTGAAAGTAGATATTCGGGGCTTCAAGATGGGCACATATATGATTCAATTTTTATTTGAAACATGTTACGGCTAGTTGAAGTTCAAACAAATTTGAGAAGCACTACTAATTTCCATTGCCTTCGATTGATAAGACTTGAGGACCCTATCATACGCCAAACTAATTCTAATTTGTTTTTTAATGATTTATTTTTATTCCTATATAAGTTCACTATATAAACATGATTTTGAGAGGCTAAGGGGCCGTTTTGGTAACATTGTTCTAGTAACGTTGATTGTATTTTTTGAAAATACGTGTGGGTGAGAAGCACTACTAATTTCCATTGCCTTCGATTGATAAGACTTGAGGACCCTATCATATGCCAAACTAATTCTAATTTGTTTTTTAATGATTTATTTTTATTCATATATAAGTCGACTATATAAACATGATTTTGAGAGGCTAAGGGGCCGTTTTGGTAACATTGTTCTAATAACGTTGATTGTATTTTTTGAAAATACGTGTAGGTGAAAAAGTGTGTGGAAATACGTGTAATGTTGTTTAAAAACTGAAAATATGTATTTAAACACATGTACCAAACGAGTCCTAAGATAGACAAAATAAAAAATGGCCATTAACAGTATGAATCCTATTATACTTCATGGTGAACTCATTAGAACAGAAGTGCTTATTCTTATCAGTGTGTTCCTACTTCCTATACTTGTGATCAAAACTTGAAACCACTAAACAAATCAATCCAATGAGGCACTATAGTATCCAAAACCTTCAAGGTGATCCCTGGAATCACAAACGCAATTTGTGGAATGTATTCAAAAATAAAAGAGTTCAAGCAACCTAAAGCTGATTGTTGGTCACGTCTATAAATTATCTATTCGGTAGAGTCTAGAATCATAGGTATGTCACAAATTGTAAAACTTCAATTCTATTAGTGAATTCCTTCTCAGTTATGGAACCCTTGTTGTTAAAATTGATGCAAGTTGCTCAAGGCTTAAGTAATTATCTGCTGAGAATAGTGCAGGGCAGCAGTCCAATAGTGGAGCAGGCCAACAGAGCAAAGAGATGGTTGGTAGCTATACTGATGCTAGTACAAGCATAGTAGCATCATCACTAGCAGACAAGGTCAGCCACAACAATAGCTCTAAAGCAATTGTGTAGCAACCATGCAGTACCTTATCATGAAGTCTTCATACACGGCTTTGGAGACTATGATACACGTGGCTTATAATGATTAGACTGTCATGTAAATAATGAAAGACTATTGTACAGTTAGCATAGTAAGTAACTGATTTCCTAAAATTAGGGAGTTAGTTAATTTGAGACGTGTATATAAAGGATAGCTCTTATGTATTAAGATCAGTTGCTTGTATCATTCTTTTCTGATTCAATAAAATCTCTGATCTTCTATATATATATATATATATATATATATATATATATATATATATATATGTATGTATATATATATATATATATGTATGTATGTATAGAGAGAGAGAGAGAGAGAGAGAGAGAGAGATTTTATACTTGTAGTGGTTTTTCCTTTAGAGGCTCTCCATCAGTTTTCCACTTCATCAACATATGCAGTGTTGTTTACTTTATTGTTATTACCTTTCATACAATGATAGGCTAATATGTGGTCAATTGAATAATGTTAATTAATTTTCTGCCTAATAATTTAATTGATCAAAAAAGTTTCTTTCATGTACAATATTTTAAAACTTTTTTTTTTCTAGATACAGATGTCCTTTTGTCCAATTTATTTATTTTTAGTCCAATAAGTTAATGGAATTAAATTGTTTCGCATAAAATCTACGTTGATTTTTTTCTTTTTAATTTGAAAATAAGTTGTGATGTGTTAGGAGTTTTATAACTCAACTGACAGTTAGAGGGTGTTTGGTTTGTATTTTCAAACAACAATGTTCAATTTTTAAATAACATTACACGTATTTCCACAAATATTCTTAAACAACAATTTTCAGTTTTTAAATATATATACCAAACGGACCCTTAGTATTTTCAATAGAGAAATTCAGTATATAATTCCTTTTACCCATTATAACTTTTGAATTAGTAAAAAATAAATGAATAAATAAGTTGTAATGTGCCATAGTAAGACTATTTTTTTTAATCCTTTCAAAATAACAAATTACATGATAGGAGTTCAAACTACTTGCCACTTGAGTTTCTACACTTAATATTTGTGTGATGTGTGCGTGTATATGATGCGCACAACTCAATTATAAAAATTAAAGGGAATGAAAGGATGACGAAAGTCACATGGTTAAAACAAGAGCACAGAAACATGCCCTCAACTTATTACAAAGCTCAAATGGCAGATGTAACACCCTCAACCTAATTGTATAATTAAATTCATGAGTTTATATGTTTGTTATTACCTTAATTATTTTAAGTGCATTAAAACTTTCCTATTGTGATATTATAGAAGACATATGCTCTTTTAATGTTGTAGAAAAGAAATGCTAGAAAGATAAGGATATATATATATATATATACACACACATACACACACACACATACATACATATATGCAAAGTTATATTGTCATTGGGCCTTTCTTGAAATATAAGTTTATATGGGGTGAAAAGTATAAATGCCAAAAAGTGGAAAAGAGTGGGAAAAAGTGGTCTTTGATTTTTCTCCCATGCTATACACGTACAAGCCCTCAAAGTCAATTCCTCATCTTTTCTTTTGCTGTACCAGAAGCTTCTTGCTTCATTTCTCTTGCTTTTTCTTTTCTTTCTCTCTTTGCTTTCACATGGCAAGACCTCTCTCTCTCCCTCTCTCACCAAAACAATAAATCTCACTCTAAAGAAGGATTTAAGAGCCTAAAACTAAAGTTTCAGCTTCAAATTGGTGGGTAAGTAATTAAAACTTTATTTGATTTTAGAGTATTTTGATAGTTTAATTGTTTTCCCTTCTTTGTTCTCAAATCTGATTTTAGGGGCTAAACTTGTGATTCTGTTTTTGTAAGTTGAAAGTTTGATGGTGTTATGGTCTATTGGATGCTTAATAAGTCATTTTAATGTTTATTGTCTTGGTATAAAAATATCCAAATGAATTGAAGACCATTTGCATTTAGTTGATGAATTTTGTATCAACTTGCACTGAAGCTGTCACTGTGACAGATTTGATGTTCACTACAAGAAAATTCTGTATTAAATCATTTTCTGTGAATTACGATGCTAGGAGTAGTTTTTATGAATTCTAAGACACATATGGTTGTTATGAAAGTGGTCTCACTGCATTTGGACTAATACAAAAATAATGGTTTAATTTCTAAGTTGTATAAATTTCTGTCAGGACAGATTTGAGCACGTTGCCTTGTACGATTTTTAATAAATTATGGTTTTATTCTTTGACTTTGAAATTTATACGGTATATATTAGACATACAGGGGAGTAGTTCTGTAAAATTTCATGACATTTGGATGTGTTTTGACAGCCCATTCGTATTTTACAAATGGGGAATTTGCTACTGGAATGATCAGTAAACAGTGTAGGATAACTATGACTTTGTAGATTTAATTTTGAAGTTAGGGTAAAGGTTTTGAGCTATAATTTAATGTGCTTATCTTTTGGTATGTTTAGATCATATATGAATTTTTATGGCTTGGTTTCTCTATGTTTTGGTATGTTATGAGTTTGGTGATTGTACCTTGTTTTAGGGGAAACTCTATGTGATGGGAATTAAGATTTTACTAAGTTGAGAGTTAGGTTGTGTTTGAGGTACAAGTTTATATTTTAGGAAGAGTTGTTAGTAATAAGTTTTGGTCTTTCATTTAGGTGACGAGAACGAGAACACGGACACTTGAGCTCCTCTGGTACAAATCTCTCGCGTCTTCTGTTTTCAGGTAAGGGATTTGTGACATGTGCGTTTGATAAGTAAAATGACTATTTAGAAAACTATAATACATTAAAACCTTTTAATTAGAGATATTACATATAAGCATGATTCAAGTAAAGATTTATGTTCGTGACTTATTAAATCCAATATATATATATATATATATATATATATATATATATATATATATATATATATATATATATAATAATTTTAGCATATTGATGCTATTACTCATATCACGAACATAATGTTTAAAGAAAGAATTGGATATGCTACTGTTATTAAATAGTTATGTAAAAGTATAGTATCTGAAAAGTATAGTTTTTAGTTATTCCATTGTCATGATCTGAACTCAGCCAGTAGGGGTTATAGTACTGGTATTGCCATGGAGATTCTGTTTGGCCATTAAAAATGGGACTGGCTCTGCTGTACCCACCCTTGTTGGTAACCGCCAACTTGCGGAGGATGTCAACCTACCCCCTGGTTGAAAGTATGTATTATGATATGATTCCGAAATTACCTAGCATTGTGGGGAATATTGGATGCCTGGCACTAAGTGCTGGAAGCCTCTCAAAGTTGTGACAGACTTACAATTGGACTAACTAATATGTATTATAAAAGAGCTATTAAGCTATTTGAAAGTTATAAGAAAAGTATGATGATAAGAAAAATATGTTGAATTATGTTTAAGTTCCTTATCATGTTCTTTTATTATTATATGAAAGGAAAATGAAGTATTTTCATTTAAAAGTTCATAAGTTAATTTAAGAACAATATGAATAGTATAAAGGCTAGTTTATCAAAGCTGGCATATCCATAAAGTATTTGATTTACATGCATTCTTATCAAAGGCCCATGGAGCTTAAAAACCTTACTGGGCTTCGCAGCTCACCCTATTATATTTCAGTGCACAGGTTCTTCCTAGAAGCAGCGAGAGTATTAGAGGTGGCAAGATTCTGTGATTCTCTTTTGTTTAGATTGTATAGTTTTTTTTGTTGTATAAAAGGAATCAAGATGTACTTGATCCTTTGAGCACAGATGTAATTCTGAACTTTAGTTTGGTTTGAACCCCAGTGGTATGTCTTTGGGGTTAGGTTTGTAAATAAGAGTTTTTGCTAAACGTTTAGCTATGTAATATTTGCACGAATACCTGAAGTTCAGCCAAGTGGCAATCTTGCAAAGTTCAAATGAAATGAATTTTCAAGGTTTTCACATTTTTGTATATTATGGCTTTTATGCAAGAAAATAAGCAGGTATACAGGAAACAATTCTTGATAAGCACCTTCTGTTTAGGTTGGTTCGTGTTAGTATTAAGGTAAACTTGATATTAACATGCCGGTCATGCTCTAAATTCTGAAGTACAGGTTTGGGTCGTGACAACAGAGGCTATATAACCTTCTACCACCAATAAAATAAATACCAAACCACAGAATTCATTTTCACAGCTTCTCCAAAACAAAATTAAAATAGGCATATTGTACTCTAGTAACCATTAGGAACCGACTGGGTCTCTGGGGTGTAGAAGAAAGGCCCAACGGAGTATAATTTCATATTCTTTTCGTTGAGGACACGGTAAGAAGAAAGGAGACCACCACTAATACCATGATTAACATCGGTAGGAACTTTACAAGTATCCAGTGGAGAATAATCTAGGAATGCCTTAATCTTCTTATTATTCAAGAGGCTTGAATAAGGAGACAATGTTGCGAAGAAGTAGCCATTTGCATCACATCCATTACTCAATATTGAGAAAGGAGCTGTCTCGTACCCCTTATCATCAACAGCTACACATGCTATTCTTGCCACAGCTCCTGCATTTACCAAAAAATATCAGTGAATAAATTAAATAAGATTTTCCTAATATGAGAAATACACTTTTCTTTAATTAAGTGGTCTTATACAACCCATAGTATGATAGACTAGCTAGGAAAAAATGATAAATTAATATATTTGTCATTTTTTTTTTTTAGTAGTTTAAGTTTCTAAGATAAGTGATAAGTGATAATTTATCATATAATCATTAGTTTAACATATTTGAACTATTTATCTCTAACAAATTAAGACAAGAAAACGAGCCTTCTTATAGGCAATATAACTCAGTGATCTCGTGCTTACGTAAAGATAGATTTTCATCAAATTAAATGTTACTCAAATGTACATGAAGGGAGCAATTACTGTAAATTTCACAAAGAGAATCAGAAGTAAGAAGATTACCTTTAAGCGCGAAGTAGTTGGAGCCTGCTTTACATAAAACATGCCCTTGAATACCAATGATTGTTGGGAGTATCTCATCCTTTCCTTCTTGCTTTGGTGTCTGATAATATGGTATCTTGGGGAGATAAGACTAATAATTTTCTTCGGGTTTGGTTTTCTCAGTCTGGTTTAGTGAGAGTAGGTTTATATTCGGATGTTGGTGTGTTATAGTTTGGTTTAGTGGGAATAGGTTTATATTCAGGTTTTGGTGTATTATAGTCTGGTTTTGGAGCAGATCCATAATCGTTTGCAGAGGCAATAACTAGAAATGACAAAATAAGCATAGAGGTTGCAAACAAGAAACGTGTAGAAGCCATTTCTGTGTTATGTATGCACAAAAGGGAATGAAGGATATTAGTGCAGTGATGAAGAGGCTACAATTTGCATGGCCTTTTACAAGGAGGTTGTTCGATTATGTTAAGAACCTCGCGTGAAATAAAATATATATTATTTGAGGGGTTACTTGGATGCACGATAGCAAATGTATAATAGTCTTTGATAGCACAAAATGATCTTGAATTAATGCTTACCACATTCGGATTCTTGAGTCCAATGTGCATGGTATGCGAAAGCTGTAGTAGTCTTAGCACACAGCCGAATTTTCAAATTTTAGAATGCAATTTAATTAATTAATGTCACAGAAGGTAGAGAAAATATTGAAGATTTTTTTTTTATAGGAAAGAGAAAAAAAAGAAAAAGAAAAAGAAATTATAAGTATTGACTGTTTTAACTTTTATAGCCTGTTTGGATGTTTAAAAAATGAGGGAGAGTAGAGTAGAGGGAGGGAGAGTAATTTAAATCCCTTGTTTGGAAGTTTTTTAAGGAAGGAGGGAGAGGGGTTTGGGGGGGTTTCAATTACCTCTAACCCCTTATTTTTAATTCCCCCAAATTGGAGAGATTTGGAGGGAGAGTAGAGTAGATAAATTATTGACTAAATGAATTCTCCAATTTACCCTTTTTAAATTAACAAAATTACAAACCAATTAATCATAGACCAATGTTGCAATTTATTTTCAAATATGGGTAAATTTGTCTATTTAATCATTTTCTCTCTTTTCCATCTCAATTTTAAAAACATCCAAACAAGGGGAAGGGCTAATTACTCCCTTCCCCCTTACTAATTTTAAAAACATCCAAACAAGGTGGAGGGTAATCATTTCACTCTACTCTCCTCCCCACTACTCTCCTCTCCTCTACTCTCCTCCCTCTCTAAACTTCCAAACAGGCCATTAGGGGAGGAAAAGTGGAAATCCATGTAGGCTTATTTTGGGAGGCCATTGGTAAATTATTGTGCAGTGACAAAAAATTTAAGCGACAATTTATAGATGTGGAATGTTAAGATTAGTAAATTGTGAATTGTGCGAACTTAAAAATTTATGTATTATTTAACTTTTCTTTTTTAGTGCTTTTTTTTTCTCTCTCCTCACTTTTTCAAGGGAAAGTACTTCTGTTTGTTATTGTTTTTTTTTTTTTATATACAAGATGGAATTTCTACTCTAACCTAATCTAAGTGTATATGTGTGTGAAGCTCTCTCCTGGAGACTTGAACCCCAGCCCTTACCCCCACACTTCACAAGCATTTATACCTGTGGAGTGACCATAGTACCAAAGATGTGCGGTGATATTGTTTTCTTATTTGAATTGAAAGAAAGACAAAGACAATAAGATCAAGTTTCTTTTTATTTATTTATGTATTTCATATGAAAAAAGAAAATGCAAGTCATACTAGGTTAACTCAACTCTCAAAAAACCGAATAAGAATCATAGGGTTTGCAACTGTTTTAAAAGGACACATATATTTTGATAAGTCAAGATGAAACATATCTAACCTAAACTCAATCGACCCAATCCATTTGCCAGGTCTAGGGTAGGAGGGTTTTGTTAAGGCATCGTACTCTTGCTTATCCATGAGATAATGTACAATGTTCGTGGTCTCGATATAGCCCTTAAGTTCTAAACATCAATAAGCAGTGGTTGCATAGTCTAACCATTTTCTAAAATTTCTAGTTAAGATTGACCAATATTCCAAGATTAAAGCACGTCTACAAATATGTGGTCATCGATTATGACATGAATGATATTTTCTCAGATTAATAAGATTGACCACCCTTGCCTTTTTCAAGAGATGGATCAATTTTTGTTAACAAAAATAAATAAATAAATAAGAGAAGTTGAAATAAAAAAGTTAATTGGTTGCACGATAGGAAAGAATCGATTCATGATCCGAGTGACACCAGTACTAAGCCAGATGGCATGCATAATTGAACGAGACATTGAAACTGCAAATCCGAGCGTCCATCAAAATGTTGATGGATCAGTTCTTCATTTTTAAACTACAATGCAATCCTCCGAGCCGAAGAAAAAAAGTGTATAATGCAATCCTTTTGAAGATTTGACAGAACAGAACAAGAAGCTTTTATTAAAATAAAATCGATCAACCTTCTACATTCGTAGCGTAGGTGAGGTGAGAATTGAGAAACACCAATCTGTTCGAGTCCGTCACATTCAATTTCAACCGCAACATTCCATTCAAGGCAACTGAGATCGCCTGCTTCTAAATTGTTTTTGTTTTGTTTTCTTAATTATTTCCAAAAATGTCTCTAATCACAACATTCCTTTTTTGCAGGGATCTTCCAAATCATGTACCATTCCCCATCGGTAACAATGTGCATATATATATAAAGGGTCCAGTTAATGTATGCCCTAAGGGCACATATTAAGCCATCCATTTTTGGAAACATTTTACGGGAATTTGAAAAGGCTGTAAAACTTTTTTAATTCTCAATAAAAAAATTTTCAAAAATAGTATGGGCACGTATTAGTGAAATCCATATATAAAAAATAATAAGACAGACTTAAGTAGAGCAAAGATCATGCGATTGTATTTGATCCATTCGACAGTGGATTTTAATTCCTCTTCTAGGCTTTTTGCTAAAGTAATCCATCTTAAGTGTTTTGGTTCATTTCACCACCAAAAAAAAGGTCTTTTAGTTCCAATGGCATAGCCAAAAATAAAGTATTAATTATAGGATGTATTGTTGAAGTGATAATATAAAATAATTTTTTGGTAATATAAGGGGTATTTGGTTGTGTTGTTTAAACAACAATTTTTGTTATTTAAATAACATAATACGTATTTTCACAATACTTTTTTACCAACACGTATTTTCACAATATTTAAATAAGGTTACTAGAACAACATTACCAAATGGGCTTAGAAATTTTTTTTTTCTTTCTTTTTTGTGAATTTTGGATATGAATGCTCTTAATTAAAAGCTAAGTGTGGCTCTGGAAACCAAATGGCCATTGAATAAGTGAGAGTGTTGCCTCCTATTGTGTAGTTTTGTGAAGACAAGGGCCTTGAGCTTTGATGAGCTGCCAAGGGCTTCAAACACAATCCTCGAGAAGAGAAAAACATGGCTCTTAAGCTCATTACGTTAGGTAGTAAATCTTCAGGCTTTTAAGCCCACTTGGTGTAGTAGGATAGTTTAGGCTTCCATGCCTAGTAAGTAGTAATTAACTTTGGATTTTTAAGCCCATTTTGGTGTAGTGATGAGCGCTTTCAGATCGTCCCCGTGTAGCAAAGAATGTTAGGGCCCAATTAGCAAAGTTTAAATATATGCTTAAAGTCTATGAAGTGTTAAAAACTCAGAACTGAAAGTTGACGAATCGCTTTCCAAGTCAACCAAACTAGATATCTCTTATTCAAAAATGTTCTGCGCGTTGCCTTCAGTAAATGTTTGACTAGCACAGTCTCTATATGGCTATATCCCCTTTAAAAAAAATCTAGAATCAATAACAAATGGAATAAAGATTCGAATTGGCTTGGTTCTTTTGAGTGATCCTTTCCCAGCTGTAGTTGCGACTTGGCGGCTCTGCAAAAATTACCGATATGCCGTGGCCTAAGATATCTAAATAAAATGTCGGCTAATGAATGTCCTGGATCATTTGGTAATGGGCCATTCGAAAAAAAGTTTTATTTGTACCCTAAAAATTTATTTTATCTATTTTATCATTTTATTTTATAATTTATCCAACATTTAAGTTTTTATTTTTATATACAACTTATTAAAATAATATAAACTACAACATTAAATAATATAAATAATAAAAATATTTAGCTGCAAAATTGGTTGTATCCTAAGGTTACAACTTTACTCAATATCATTGCTACATATTTTGAAAATTAATCTATTGAATTGCATGTTCTTTATATTCTTTTTTTTTTTTTATACAAGATAGAATTTCTACTTTAGCCTAATCTAAGTGTATATTTGTGTGAAACTCCCTCCTGGAGACTTGAACCCCGACCCTTGCCCCTACACTCCACAAGCATTTATACCTGTGGAGTGACCATCGCACCAAGGGTGTGCGGTGGTATATTCTTTGAATATTATTGAATATTATTTACTATATGATTTATAAGCTTACATTTTATGTATAATTTTAAACTACAGAAACTTGCAATTTATACAATTTAGATGACGTAGTTATTAATCTTTAATTTTATAGAAATTTAGCAAGCATAGAGGATATAAGAAGAAGATGTAATCTAATGATAGATTCGTCAATTGTGTAGTAAACTTTGTCCTATAAACAATTCTCTCTCTCTCTCTCTCTCTCTCTCTCTCCAATAAAGCCACACAACCACCTCCCACCAAAACTCAACCATAAATGTCAATTCTTCACCACCAAAATTACCCAAAAAAAATTTGCCACCACCACTGTCGACAATACCCATCACAAAATCAAACCCTACAGGAAAAAAAAAAAAAAAAAAAAAAAAAAATCAACCACAGTAGCCACCATCCCCACAAGCCATAGCCCACCACCACCACCATCAAAGACCAGCAAAATCACAAACAAGGGGAGAAAGAGACAAGACATAGAGAAAAGTTGACAACCACTATTGCCAAATCCACCACCGCTACCAAACCCAGACACCATCAAAACCCCCCACCAAACCAACCATCACCGAAACTCACTCAAACAACCACCACCACACACTACTGCAACCACCAAAAAAAAAAAAAACCCTAGTAATTAGTCCCCACCACCACCTCCAATACACAGAAACCCATTAAAACCCATACCACCATCAACACAACTAAAACCACCACCATCAACCTATTACCACCAATCACTAAACCCATCTCAAAAATAGGAAAAAAAAAAAAAAAAACTCACCAATGAGCAAACCCACAACCACCACCGTTCTACACCGACCCAACCATGTTCAGCCTATAAACCCAAACCATGCTCAGCCCACGAATCCACCACCACTAGGGGTGACAATTTTTATCCATATCCATAAACCCGCCCATTACCCACCTTATTTAGATAAGTCTTAACCTAACCCATTTGAGTATTTGAGTTAAATGGATAAAGACCAATTTGGTTATTTAATTAGATGTGTCTAAATGGATAAATCCACTAACACCCACTAAACCCATCTAAAATTTAAAATTAGATAAATCTACTAATACCCACTAATACCCTTCTAAAATCTAAAACTTAAATAAACAGTGTACAGGACGCTATTCATTCACAGGCCCAATACTCACTAAGGCCCACCCCAATAGTGCCACGTACACAAAGCCGATGAATAGCTGGGGTTCGCGTTCGAGAACTGACACGTTTGAAGATCACTTGTGAAACTGGGCTTATGAGTACCGTCCGGATGATTCTCGGCACCCAATTCGGGATAAAGGGAACACCAACGGCACGCTGTAAATGCAAAACCCCGTCTATTCGGAGAAGATGACCGCCGGTAAATCCAGTATAGGCGACGGGAACACCCCCGCCGAGCAATACAGCTAGCGGTGGAGCCAGTCCCAATGCCACTCTCGCTTCCTCCCACCCCCAACTAAACCTCCACTTAAGCTTAACAGTATTGGACCCCTCTTCCCACTTACTAGGGGAATAATCATGGCCACCCCACTAAGTATGGTTATAAATAGGCAAGGACAACTCAGTTAAAGGGGTAGGCAATCCCAGAGTGGAAAGACGAGAGAGAAAGTAATCATCCCCAAGGAAGAAAGGGGAATGTTAGGGAGAAAAGAGGGGAGACTAAGGAAACGGGGCAGCCGAGCATAGTGCCACCTGTGGTAGGAAATCCAAAAGCCCACCATACAAATAAATTGTGAGCCTAAACTCCTCTTAGACCCAGTAGCCTTATTTTGGGAACACACAAACAGTATAACCTCTAGACTTCTAAGCCGAAGCCCTAAGTCTCACTCTTCCTCAGATTTTCTTAGTAGCCAAACACTTTCCCAAACACTTTAACCTCAAGATTTCTAAGCCCAAACACTTTCCTCATAATTTTCTCAATAACCAAATAAAAGAAAATTCTAGAGAGAGAACGAGAATGGAATCGGAGTTCACTAGAGGAGCATCGTGGTCCATCCACGTGGCATACGCTTCATTTATTACCGTTGGATTGATCCCTGGGCCCACGACGATGTCTGGAAGATCGAACAGTAGAGACGAGGTGCGGTTAAACTCGGAGAGAAGCGAATCGACCCAGGAGGCGATATCGGAGGGGTTGTAGTGAACAATATCTGAAGAAGCGAGCTGGGAAAGCTCGATGGGAGAGTTGACCATGGCGGTTTTGAGGCACTTGAGTCGTTGAGCCATGTGGCAGAGATCGGAGGAGCGGACCTTGTAACTGGTGCTCCTCTGGTGAACTCTGATTTCTTATAATGCGATCCCCTTTGCTCAATTCTTTGTTGTTGTGCTATTGAATTGGCTTTAGTTGAACTGAATTCTATGTTTCTAGCAAATCCATTATGAGATGATAATTTTCAAAATTTTACTTTTTTTTTTAATTTCTGTTTCTATGTTTTTCAGGGCAGCCAAACAGATTTCTTCTGTGTTCTACGTTAAAGATTTTGGGTGTTGATATATTGCTTTGTTGACTATATAAAAGTTAGTCAAAAGATTTTAAAAAAAAGGTTTTTAAGTGAATGAATTGTTTTGCATTTGATAGAAGTGTGGAGAATGTTGGATTTGAGTTTCTAAAGGCTTTATTTTGAGATGGGTTTTTGGGGAAAGTTTCTAAAGTTATTTATTTATTTATTTATTTAGGTCATATTGGGTTAAATGAGCAGGTTAATTAAATGGGTTAGGCGGGTAATGGATAATTAATTTATATATAAACGGGTCATAAATAGATAAATGGGTAATTACCTACCCAACTCATTTATGACCCAACCCGCCCATTTGCCACCCCTAACCACCACCCACCTCCACGAACCCACTACCACGCTCAGCCTACGTACCCAAACCATGAAACCACCACCGATCTACGCTTAGCCCACGGACCCACCTCACGCTCAACCACCGCCGATCTACACCTGTCTGAGAGAGAGAGAGAGAGAGAGAGAATGAGGAAAGTGAATGTATTGTTTTTAATTTATTTGGAGAGAGAGTGACAATAAAATATTATTTTCGGTTTTACATCCATAGCTACAATAAGTTCTATATTTAAGAACTCACTATTCACGGGTTCTAATTTTTTTTAGAAATACATACCCGGATGGAGCTAGTGCTTTGGCTTGGTGAGTAAAATAGCAATTGGGGGGTGTTTACACCCCCCCCCCCCCCCCCAATGCTAATGCTCTTAGGAAAGTTTTAAATTTTTTACACAATTTTCATGAAAAATATAAAAATTTGTTAAAAAATTTTAGTTGATTTTTTCTTTTCTCATTAAAAATTTCTAAAAATATTTCCTAAACTAATGTTCTTAGGGCATTCATGAACTTTTCCTCCTAAATAGAAAGGAGAGAAAATCTGGAATTTCTGAATTGAGAAACCAATTGCACATCAAACCAATATGGTTAACTTAAAAAAAAAAACAAACAAACAAAATTTTATCAACACTTAAAACAAATTGTACATCAAATCTGAATTTAAGGAAATAGTATTATTATTAGTTTACCACTAAAATGTTAGTCTTAGGGCCTGTTTGGTTGGAATGGTGGAAAAGTGGAATGATAGAATTTTTTTTAATTTTTCTCCTTTTTTGTCTGGTTGGGAGTGGAAAAATGGAGAGATGGAAAAAAGTGAGTTTGTATAAATTTACTCATACACCCTTGTTAAAAAATGATGACCAATTAAAACAAAAAAGTGACAAACAACTATTAAAAAAAAAAAAAAGCAATCACCCAATTTATTTTTTAAAAATCATGTTCCAAAAAAAATCATATCTAGTTAAACCAAAAAAAAAAAAAAAAAAACAAACAAACAAACAACTATCACACAAGAAAAAGAAAAAGAAAATCCAAGAAAGAAAAGAAAAAAAATTGTTAACGTGCCCACCCACAGCCACAACCCCAAGAAATTAAAAAATTAATAAAAAATAACACGTAAAGTCATCCAGGAAAGAAAAAAAGAAAAAAAAGAAAAAAAAGAAAAGAAAAGAAAAAAAAGAGAGGCAACGTGCCCAGCAAAAACAAAACAAAGAAAAAGAAAGGAATTAGACATGAGCGTTTTTGTCCATTAAGCAGCCTCATTTTCTCTTTTTAGTTTTCTCTTCATTTTGGAGAGAAAACTTTTTTGTAAGCCCGAGGAGAAAATACCTAGGCCCTACTGTTTATTTTCCTTCCTCCCCACCCAACTAAACACATTCAAAAAAGTTTTCCTTCCTATTTTCTCTCCAAAGTTTTCCATCCACCCTATTTCACCTCTAAACAAATACACTCTTAGGCTGGCAGGGCATTAAGATTCAACCAAATTTCAAAATATTAAAAGTAGGATATGGAGAGTCTTGTAATTGATTTGGTTTAAAATGTGATAATAAATCCAAAATCTTCAAAATTGTTCAGCCAAAGTTTTATAAACAATGTGGGTTCCAATTAGCTCAACTAGTGAAGTTTCTAATGATTGAATAAGAGATTTGGGGTTCAATCCCCGCCTACACTAAAAACCAATTGGTATCTTAATCTGATGATAAAGAGTTATTATCAGAAGCAAACGCCTTAAGTTGAAACTTATTCCAAAAAATAAAATTTATAGACAATTGTAATATTCCCAAATTGCATATTTGCATATATGGAATTTAAAGAATTATCAAACTAATAATTATATATTATGGATCATATAAAACATAAATAAGCACACTTAATTTATTTAAATTATTTTTTATCTAACCTTTAAGCAAAAAAGGTGACCTAGCAAATACAAAAATGTAAAGTGGTGAAGATATGTAAGTAAATCTTATTTGTGAGTTTCAGTTAACTCAACTTATATACAATTTTTATCATCAAATAAGAGACTTAAGTTAAAATCCCACTAATACTAAAAAAATTAGTTGATGTATTGATCTAATGATAAAGAACAATCATCATATATCGAATACTACACACTTAAATCCTTTCACACATATTACAAAAGTAATCTTATTTGTAGATAAGAGAATATAATGCTTAATGTTATAGTTTCCAATTGTTTAACAACAGAATGTAGAGTAAGCGTAAGGATTTTTAAAGACTATAGTTTTTTGTGAAAATTATATCTCACGTTTTATTTTATTTTGTTTTGTAAGTCCTTTGCTTGGAGGTAAATGAGAATAATATTTTGAACGAGATTAATGCTATATATGCAACAATTTTCACATTATATTTTAAATATAATCAAGTTGACAAGTTTCTATTGTTTCTCGTATAAATCTTTTATTAAAATTATTTTATTATTATTAACAACTTATAACATCAACTATTGTAAATTCTTTGGCAAAAAATTTTGTGACTTTAAAATATTCTTAACAACTTGCCACCTTGCTAATTGTAATATATTTTGTAAGTTATCATTTAAGAAAAGAAAAAAAATATCTAGAGGATTGGTAGCGATTTCCTTAAATTTACTCCCTATTTTAGAATAAGAACTTAAATTTCCTTTTCTAGTTAACCACTCTTTATTCCCACCCACATCAAATTCTTCATTCTAAACCATATTTCATTTAAATATCATTTTTTTACCATTATTTTAGAATCATGTTAACGGTACTTTTGGGGCAATTGTTAATAAAGTATTTTAAGAAAGTTTTGACACAACTTTTATGGAAAATACGAAAAATTCTTTTTAATTAATTACTTTTTTTTCCCATAAAATTTTTTAAAAAATATATCATAAACTAATATGTTTAAAATTTGTCCACTTTTTCTTATTTACTTATTTATTATTCTTGTTACCTTTAAAAACACTCACTTTACTATATCACGATTATCATAATACAATAACAATAACCAAATGTTTAGGTGTGCTTCCTAAAGATAGGAGCAACTGTAGCTAAAATCTATCTTTGAGAAAAATAAATAAGCTAATGAGGCAAATTGTTGGGTTTTTTTTATATATTAAATTTTGGTTAACCGTAACTATTATCCCTATTTTAAGTAACAGGCTACCATGTTGTTACTTAAAAATGCTTGGCAGCTACGCAAGAAGAATAGATGGTACTTCCTCAAATAAAATAAAATAAAAAAGAAAAAAGAAGAATAGACGGTAAAAGAAGATAAAAGAGTATTCATACAAGGCAGGTGAATCCCCAAGGAAAGTTCCCAAATCTCTAGTAACTGTACAACAATTGTCAAGCACTCATGCATGACCCACCTCTGGCACTACAAAACCCCCCCTCTTCTCTCTATTGACATAATCTTTCATTTTACAAGTTACAACAACTCTCTCTCTCTCTCTCTCTCTCTCTCTCATATTCCTAAAACCCTTCGAAAATCGTAGTGACATATCTTCAAAAACGCATATTTGTTAGCCTCAAGAATGTGTGGAGGTGCTATCCTAGCTAATCTCATACCTCGTCGCCAAAATGGCGGCCGCATGTCCCCCTCTGAACTCTGGCCCAACGCTAAGCCGAGTTCCTTCGAGTCACATATGTGTCGACTCAGTGAAGCTGACTCGGCCCCCCTCAAACGACCGCACAGTGTCATAACCCCTGCAGGTAAACGCACCCTTATCAGTCATTCATTTTAACTGTCTTTTAATCTTTTTTAAAAAGTTTAGGTCTGAGCGTGACATTTATACAAACAGGTGGTGTGCAAGAAACAGAGAAGCCTGTGAAGAGGCAAAGGAAGAACCTTTACAGAGGGATTCGGCAACGCCCATGGGGGAAATGGGCCGCTGAGATACGTGACCCGAGGAAAGGCGTTAGAGTCTGGCTCGGCACATTCAACACCGCCGAAGAAGCAGCTCGAGCCTACGACCGAGAGGCTCGCAAGATTCGTGGAAAGAAAGCCAAAGTCAATTTCCCTAATGAAGAGGAAAAACAGGGCAGCTATATCCAAAACCGCACTAACCCACCCTCTCTGCGAAATGACCCCAGTTTTCCTCTGTATCAAACCCAGAACCCGAATTTGAACAATGGGTTCTCAAAAAGTTCGGATCTTTTTGGGTTTGATTATGATCTGAACGAGTTTGGAGGATTTGATTGTGATGGGTTTGAGTCTATTGGGTTAGTGAACGCTGACCCAATTGTTATAGAAGAGAATTCTGGGCCAGGGTCAGAGGGGGCTAATTCATCAAATGGGTTGCTCTGTGTTAACCCGATTGTTCAGGAAGTGAAGGTGAAAGAAGAAGTGGAAAAGCAAGAAATAGCAACAGTGGGTGTGGAGGAAAAGAATGAGATTCAGAAGCTCTCTGATGACCTAATGGCTTATGAGAACTTCATGAAGTTCTATCAGATTCCGTACTATGATGGCCAATCAGTGGCACCACCGGTGACCATTGCTGCCCAGGAAAACCTCGTGGATGATCTCTGGAGCTTCGATGATGATGAGGCTGTTGGCAGTTCTGTCTCTCCCCCTATGTAATGTAACATAGTCGTCGTTTGTGAACTAGGAGTTCATGTAAATTTATGATTTTGGTCTTAGGTGTTTTTTTTTTTTTTTTTTTAAGAAGCTGAACTTCATGTTATTGTTGTTGTCAAAAACTGATGCTATTCTGTATAATTTTCCAAATGGATGCGTGTTTCCGGTTGGAAAATATTTTAATTGTTTGATTATTCTGTAAGGTTCTTTTGCTGACCATTTGATGTTGTTTTTTTTATAATTGAACTAATGA
Source organism: Castanea sativa (assembly GCF_040712315.1). Lineage (NCBI taxonomy): Eukaryota > Viridiplantae > Streptophyta > Magnoliopsida > Fagales > Fagaceae > Castanea > Castanea sativa. The sequence continues at coordinate 26,476,209 of NC_134022.1, forward strand.
AATTCAGTTTCACTGTTCAAATTTGTAACTCCATTAATTTGATGATGTTCTAGTGGTCAATTTTTTGATTTGGGTGACTCTGCTGGAGATCTCACTTGCGGTTTTGCACCATCTATGCAAAATGAAGTCGAATATGCCCAAGAGGCCGAGAGGGACTTGTCAATTAAAAGTGTTATATCATTATCACGCCCACAATATTAGTTTCCTTGTTTTGATTTTGATTTTTTTTTTAAGCAAGAGAAAATGTGCTTCAAGCAAGTTTAAAATTTTGCCTAGAAACAGCTTAAATACATAAAAATTTACACGTATGTTTGGAGCTTAGGTTTACGCAATTACATTATCTAAGGATCCCAATGGGGCGTTATGAATCAAACATTTTAGTTAAAAGCCAAAAAACTAGAAAATTTGCTTAGAAATTATTTTGAGTTGTTTTGTAAATTTATTTTATTTTCATTGATTGAGTCAATATTTGATATTTTCTACAAGGTGTGGTCAGTGGTGGGCGGTTTTATGTTATTTTTTAAATTACCGTCTTTTTTTTTTTGGTAAACAAAGAGGATAATTAGATTAATTAGGAATTAGTTACAACCCGAGTGGTTCGGGTATACAAAACAGCACTAGCATCATCAGCTAAAATCTCCATAATACCGAAAGGAGGAACATTAGAATGCTTAAAGCCTTAAAGTTAAGGCAATGTCGTAATCTAAGCATTGTATTATTGTAAACAGTAAGAATGAAGATTAGGAAGAATTAAAGAGTAAAGGGGACAAGCAAAGTAAGCATTGTATTATATTGTAATAAGCAGTAAGAGTGAAGATTAGGAAGAATTTAAGAGGGGACAAAAGTGGGCCAAGAAAAGGTCAAATAGGCTCATAGACCAATGTGGGTTTGGGTTGGTGGAAGACTGGAAGTAGAAGCAAACTTTGGCAAATTCAACTTGTGTTTTGTTTGGTAAAGCGTTAATGAAATAATACCGATTCCACCGGCGCTGTTGGTTTCGGATTTTCCTTCGAGCGCCTACAGATTTATGCTTTACAAACTTGTACGTTCTAAATTTTTTTGCCTTTCGTACATTGTACTATTTTTTCCTCTTTTGCGCAATCTACTATAATGGCCTACAGTACATGCATGTGCACCGCGCGCGGATGAATTCTGTAACCGCACGTACTATAATTTATAATTTATGTGTAACAAAACAAAGTTCTAGTTTAGTTATTAATTATTGGTATAAATTTACAAAGAGTAAAAGATAAATATTTGTTGTAATCACTATATATATATATAATTAATTAAATAATCCATGAACAATCTTAATCTTGTTTGGCAAGAAAATAAACTAAATTTAAACATATATTTTAGTCTAAGGGTAAGTACGAGTTCAATTTGTGTTTAAAATAAATTATACATCGTCATTAACGACTCATTGCAGGTCGTCATTAATGACTCCTTGCCTAGACTATTGCAGGTTGACACATGCCTAACCTTTTGCAGGTTGACATCTTACTTTTATGTAAACTAGTTTGAAATTTTGAATACTCATGTGAAGGTCAATTCTTTACTTAAATAAATATTTTAATTTTTAGTATTTAATTCAAAATACTAAAGAGTTAAAATAAAATGCATGACATTTTTTTTTTCAATATATTTCCACCAAATTATATTTTTCATATCTATTATAAATATAAGAAATTTATTTTAGAAAATCAAGAATTTTATAATATCCAAGAAAAAAAAGTTAATAAAGAAAAGCACACATAAGTATATTATGCATATCTATTATAAAGCACACCATGACAATCTATAGTCCACACAACAATAAATTGAAAACATACATTGAAATGAGAAATTCTACAGTTTTATGTTAATGTGTGTTATTATTTTTATTTTTTAGAGATAGTTTCAATTCATCGGATCCATTCTAAATTATAGCTCTTTATTATCAAATCAAAATATCAATTATTTTTTGGTATAGGCGGAGATCAAATCTTAGATATTTTATTTGACGATAAATTTTTTTACAAATTGAGCTAACTGATAGCCACTAATGTATGTATTAACGGAGAGGTTAGGATCAAGTTATATATGGTATAACTATTTGTAATTTTACACTAATCTATGACTTTTTATATGCTTAGCTTTCGTTTGGATAGTGCTAAAAATGAGAGCGCTTGTGTTTCTTTTTCTTTTTTTTGAGAAGTGCGTTTCAACAATTTTATGCTTTTTCAATGGGTTCCGTGCATTATTCACGAGACCCACAAACCTCTTTTTTCAGCAAAACTTTCATTAAAAATAGGTCTCACGGCACTATTCACACATTTAAAAATTATTTTGCTATAATATTTTCAGTTTTCAGCAAAATAAGCGGTATTCAAACACGTCCTTAATATTTTGAAAATCCAATGATTTGAGTAAATATTTTTTCTATTTTTAATATGCATAGTTGCACACTAAATATTGTGTTAATTTTATTTATTTATTTTTTTTTTACTATTGAATCCAAAAATTCATATTTATTGTATAATTTTTAAAATTTTAAAATTTGAAATTTAAACACTTTATGATGAGATAGTTATTAATATAATATCCAATCATCCTGATTTTTTTGCAAGCATGAAAGATATAAGAAAATCAGATGATCCAATCATTGATTCGTTAAAATACTCTTTCAATAAAAATTTATGGAGTTATATCTCTAAAAAGAAAAAATATATATGGAGTTATGTGATATTACAAAAAGATATACCAAGTAATTTAAATTTGACATTCCTTTTGGGTTTCACAAAAATAAAAACAAAAACTTATATCTAGCTGTCATAATAAATAATATGTCAAAATTTATTATCTGAAAAGGGTTTCATATTTTCAAATTTTTAAAATTTTGTTGAATGAATTTTCCTTTTTACCAAAGAAATCCTCAATCGAAAGCGGTTTCAGATTATATGCTCCATTCTCCCCCACATAGAACCCTGATTAGCAACTTCACTTGGACAACCCGTCCAGAAAGCCCAAATTTTAGTGGGTTACTTATCACGGCTCAAAGGCTTAGAAGCCCATAACCTATAAAAATGCTGAGTGTGAGTTAATGCTATCAATAATAAGGGCCCGTTTAGCCCCCGTAAAGAGTGCAACGTTCCATTTTGTCTCACATGAGATGTTAGGTGAAATTTCCTTTCTTTTCAATTTGAGACTTTTATACAGAAAACATATATATATGTTTATCCACAAGAAAATGACACACATATATAAGTCCGAATTTAGTAAGGATAAGGTGTAAAATTCATGTTTTACACTATCTAATAAGTGATTACCACATTAATATTTTACTTAAAATTCAATACATCCTACTACACCTAATAACATCTCAATAAATTCTTAATTTGATTGGATTAATATATGGGTATTGGAATTAATTTGGTGTGGTTGTACTTATTCTAAAGATGTAATAAGATGATGTGGCTTATTGAGATTGGAGGGATAAAACATTGGTTTTACACCATATCTTTACACTACATGCTTGACAATACACAAATGTTTTTAGATACACTACATGCTTGATCAATATTTATAGTTAAAAATTAGGTAACACTAAAACATTAAAACCAAAAATTCTAAAAAATTAGAACAAAGTGGCAAATGAATAATTATTAAGTATTCTTAGAACATGGTGACCACTCATATTCATGGCGGATCTCACTAATTAAATTTATGGTAAAATTTGTCATGAATGTGAGATAAGAGAGCACCATATCACCATACTTCGAAAATACCTTATAATTTTCCATGACAAAGTAAGACTCAATAATTTACTCTCAGTAAATACTCCCTACCTAAGGACTAGGACCAATTGATGAAAACTAATACATTAAACTAGACTTTCAAGTAGATAACAAATCATCAAAAGGTTTGATATGGCAAATCTAAGTTGCCAATAATGTATTATGTTGGCCACTAAACTAGTACATAGCTACATGTACCATTTGAAATGTATTAGATAAAATATCAGTTTGTTCAAAGTAATGGGTTTCAGTTAGGAAGATCTCAAGACATGTCTAGTGAGATGGCCCATGAAGGTATCGGCATTTCTATGTTGGCAACAGGCCAAACCACTACTACACCAGGCCCAACTCAAGAGGTGCATCTCGGCCCAACCCTCAGCTTGGATGCAGGTCTGGACAATCTCAACACAACAGACCCATTCTCTCTTGGCCCTGGATCACCATCACATAACTCTACATGCTCAATCCCTTACCTCTTTCATGCCTGCATAATGAAGATTGGTGGGATCCTATTGTGGGTAATTCTAACTTAACTGAAGCAACAAGAAAGAGATTTAGGGTTGAATTTTGTGCGAAGGAAGTTAATTCTGAAATTCTTATATACTGCTTTGATTATGCCTCTCTTCAATTTAAACAATGCCATGATGTTATATATCCTGTAAATCCAATTGGGCAAAGGGAAGCTGGCCCCAAACAGCTTCCCCAGCAACCATGAGAATTATGAGTTGGAGCTGTAAAGGTTTGGACAAACCTTCTATAGTTTTGAAATGCCAGAAAAAAAAATCCCTCGAATTTGAACCTGATGTGATGTTTCTAATAGAAACTAGATTAAAAAAAGAAAGAAGGAAAGTTGTTTGGGTTAAATGTGGATTCTTTGACGGTTGGGAGGTTCCTAGAGAAGGCTTTAGTGGGTGTCTTTTACTTGCTTGGTACCCTAGACAGAGACTTAGGATAGTGTTTGAGTCAAAAAATCTTGTGCATTCTAATTTAATAGATAACAAAGGAAGCTCTCTATCTATCACTTTTGTATATGGACACACAAATCTGTCCAAGAGAGAAGTAGTGTGGCAACAACTCAGAAATTTAAGATCCATAGCTCAACCCAATTGGCTGTGCATTGGTGATTTTAATCAAATTCTTGCAAGTCAGGAAAAACTATATTTTCACCAAGGCCTAGTCCTGGGAGCTCAGCTGCTACAAGAAGTTATTAATGAACTTTATCTTTGTGATTTAAGGGCAACTGGACAAAGATGCACTTGGGATGAACAATAGGGAAGAGAATGACTGTGTTATGGAGAGACTTGATAGGGCCTTTGCCAGCATTGAATGGGTCAACAATTACCCAAACTGTGCTTTTAGGAATTTCCCTATCTATCATTTTGATCATGGACCTATCATACTAGTTTTTGAACTCCAACACCCTTTTAAAAAGAGACCCTTTAGATTTGAACGTATGTGAATCAATCACCTTGGATGTAAGGATATGATCCAGCAGGCATGGAGCTTTCAAATGTCTAGATCAAGAGTTGCCCAGTTAAGTAAGAAGCTCTGTAATTTAAGAAGGGAAGCTTTTGAATGGAATAGGACAGTTTTTGGGAGAGTGGAAAAGGAGATTAAAGAGAAGTAGGCTTTGTTACAAGAGATTCAAGACACCATTACATATATAGAGGATGTGAGGAGAGAGAGATGTATTAGGGAGGATTTGGAAGATTAGTTAAATAGGGAGGAAAAGATGTGGGCTTAGAAGGCAGGATGTGATTGGATTGTCTTGAGTGATAGAAACACAAGATATTTCTAAACAATAGTAAAACTAAAACAAAGAAGAGCAAAAAGCAAGATTCTGCACATCAAGAATGGAGAAGGGATGTTAACCGATAAACCCGATGAGATTGAAGAAATTTTGGTTAATCATTTCAAACTCTCCTATGAAGAGCCAACCTCAAACAGTGTTGATAACATCCTCCTTGAAATACAGGCCTTACAAATCCCTGAACTCACATCTCAACAATTTTTTGATCTCAACAAACCCATCACAAGCATTGAGATTGAGAACACTGTCTTCCAGCTAGGACCTCACAAAGAACCAGGTCCTAATGGTATACCTGCTTTCTTCTTTTAGGAATATTGTGGTATAGTCAAAGCTAACATTATCAACACTATTCAGGCCTTCTTTCATTCAGGTTCACTCTTTAAACCTCTCAATCACACATTCATCACTCTCATCCCCAAAAACCCCTTCCCAAAAGATGTTACACATTTCAGGCCTACTAGTCTATGTAATGTAATTTACAAAGTCATTTCAAAACTTTTAGTCAATAAACTCAAGCCTATAAGGGATAGCATCATAACCCCTTTCCAAAATGCTTTCATTCAAGGAGAAAATATTACTAACAACATTCTCATTGCTCATGTGATCCTAGATACTCTTAGTAAGAAAAAGGGTAGGAAAAATTGTTTTGGTACTCTAAAGATAGAGATGAATAAGGCTTATGATAGAGTAAATTGGAATTTCCTAAAAGCTATCCTTATTGCCATGAAATTTGGTGCTAAATGGATAAATTGGATAATGGACTATGTCACTTCTGTACATTACACTCTTCTAGTCAATGGCAGCTTAACAAAGTCATTCACACTTGATAGAGGCCTTAGGCAAGGAGATCCTCTATCTCATACTTTTTCCTCTTGTGTGCAAATGTTTTGTCAATAGCTCTTCTACTCTAATCAAAGGGATTAAAATTGGTAGGAATAGGAGCACTTTCATTCACTTGCTCTTTGCTGATGACTCCCTTCTCTTCTTCAAAAAAGATAATAAATCACTTGAAAATTTGCAAAAAACCCTAGGTTAGTACTGTTCCTTATCAGGACAATGCATAAATCTAGCAAAATCAGACCTTTAATGTTCTCCTAACATGCCTAAAGAAGATCAGGAGTCTTTAGCTAGGTCCTTTCATGTAAATCTTGTTCCTAAATCTAGTAAATACCTTGGTCTAAACTTCAAATTAAGAGGCAATAATGTTGCTGATTTTTAGTTCTTGGTTGAAAAACTAGATGCCAAACTTCAAGGGTGGAAGGCAAAGTTGTTATCCCAAGCTGGTAAATCAACCATTATCTCCTCTGTCCTAAAAACCCTACCTTTGTACACTTTTTCATGTTTCAAGGTTCCTGAAACTACTTGTAAAAAAATGGACTCTATTGTAAGATCCTTCTGGTGGGGTCATGGGCATGGTGAGAGAAAGATGCATTTGCTTAGTTGGGACAAAATCTGCCAACCTAGGAGTAGAGAAGGACTTGGTTTTAAGAAATTCAACCTTATGAACCAAGCCATGTTGGCTAAACAGTTTTGGACAATTAACAACAACCCAAATTCTCTGCTTGCTAGAACTTTAAAAGCCAAATTCTATCCTAAGTGCTCCTTACAGGAATGCCTACCTAAACCATATCACCCATGGTTTTGGAGAAGCACTGTTAAACAAGAAAACCCCAAACTTAGAGAAGTGAGATGGCGGGTTGGTAAGGGACATGACTTTCCTTTAACACACCAAGATTGGTTCAAATGTCCCTCTCAAAACCTGAAAAGTTTCAAGCTTCTCAGTGGTACTATAGCTGATCTTATTAATCAAAATACCAACAATTGGAAACCTGACTCGATCCGAACCCTATATCCCTACCCTCAATGGTCTGATATTTTGAACATTCCTTTGTCTAAGACTGGTTCTATTAGTGATATACTGAATTGGAAACATTCTAGCATAGGTGAGTTCAAAGTCAAGACTACATACAATTTACTATCTAAGACTCATATCTTTCTGCCTAAAGCTTGTCTAGATCAGTGCCTAACCAAGAGGGTTTTTGGAACAAAATCTGGAAGGTTAAAGTGCCCCAAAGAATCTGCAACTTTGTTTGGAGATTGATGCATGATAGCTTGCCAACAATGGTCACCTTAAAAGATAGGGGTATCCCAATCCAAAGTAACTGTCACTTATGTGATGCAGATGAAGAATCCACCTCACACTTATTTCTGCAATGCCCTTTTGCTCGAACTTGTTGGCATGGTTCAACTCTAGCTATCCATTCCTCGGATTTCCAAAATATTTCAGTGCAGCAATGGGTTAAAGGCTTGCTAAGTAGGAACAATATTATGGATAATGAAGCTATGGGATACTTGCAAGGGATTTTTACCACTCTATGGACAATATGGAAGCACAGGAACCTGGTTATCCATGAAGGTAAAATACCAAATCCAATGGAAGTAGTTTTAATTGCTCAAAACTTGTCTTGCAGGTATAAAGAATCCTATACCAGCATTCCAGTCACCAGCAAACAGTGCAGAAGACCAATCCCAGAGACAACCTTAGATGCAGGACAATGCCAATTGATCATCAAAATTGCAGGTGTAAGGAGGAAAACAGCTAGGAGGAGTGCATATGCTTTTGAGGCAAAGAATGTGCAGGGAGATGCCATGTTTTGGGGAGTTGCTAGCAGCACAGCAATAAAAGATTATGGGGCCACGATGGAAGCTATGGTGGAGGCTGCTCTCAAGGCCAAACTCTATGGTTTCCAACGCGTTTTGATTTTGAGTACTTGCAGAAGGCTTACCCAAGTTTTGAATAGGAAGATAGTTCCTGATTGGCATGAAAGGACCTTTTTGGCTGATATAAGTCACTTACAGATGGGTGGTTTAACTTCTATAGTGTACTTAGTCCCTAACGTAGTTGTGGAGTAGGTTTTGTCCTTAACTTATAATGCAACAAGATTGCCTTTGTACCAATACTGGCATAACTCCTCTCTTTTGTAGTGTGTATAACTGTGGTTTTCTCCCTTTAATGGTGTAAAAAAAAAAAAGAGTGATTTTCAAATGTTTCATGCAATACTAGAAGAAAAAAAAAAAAAAAAGGCTATCATGCTAAACAAATAACAAACATCTACAATAATAACAGTGCAGTTAAACAAAGCAACAACTACAATAATAACTCCAAGCTGACAAGAAACACCTTATTTCTAATGTATTTAAATTTTCTAAGCAGGCCCTCTATGAATTGTTCAAATAGATTACCTCGGAGTCTCCCATTAAATCTATTAACAAAAATTAACCTTATTTAAATACATACAAGAGTGATTAAAGAAAGAAAACAAAATGTAGGTGAACAGGTGTGTAAAATTAACGTGCATCATATATGATTATTTTCGAGTAATAATAATAAGAACCAAATAGGAACAGTTGATTAGAACAATTTAACACTAAAAAAAAAAGGTGACAATAGAAATAAGAAAACAAGATTGGGTGAACAAGCATGTAAAATGCGTGTATCACCTAAGATTATTTTTGAACATATATTCTATTATTTACTTAAGAATTAAATACAAACAATTAAAATTGAAAATTTTGACACTAATCATGCTAAGACAACCATCGCGCACCTTTGACGCAATGGTCACTCTGCAAGTAGTTAGTGCTTGTGGGTTGTGGGAGGTAAGAGTTAAGATTCAAGTTTCTAAGGAGTTTTACACACATATACACTTGGATTAAACTACAGTAGAATTTCTATCTAATACTAAAAATGATAAGACAACCACCGTACACTTTCGGTGCGATGGTCACTCCACAAGTAATAAGTGCTTGTGGAGTATGAAAGGTAAGGGCCGAGACTCAAGTCATCAAGAAGAAACATTACATATATATACACTTAGATTAAACTAAAGTAGAATTTCTATCTTTTTATATATATATATATATATATATAAAATAAAAAAATGCTGAGACACAACAAATATTGATCACCCTAGAAGTCCTATGCAAATGCATCTTACCAATGTGATAATCACCTAAAATTTTTGAGATGAACTATTGCCTTCATTCAATTTGAACTCCAACTTATAGACTGAACGAATCCATACTTCAGTCATGGACGATTTGCTGCAAAGGGAAATAATCAAAAACAATTGTAGACGACTTGCTTGAACCGGACAAGCTCCATGCCCGCATTTATTTTAACAGACAACAGATAGTACAATTTGCAAGTTCTTGAACCTCTATAGTATTCAAAATGATGTTCTGAAATTGCTAAAAACTATTTTTAACAACCACACCACAAAAAATAAGCTACATTGATAATACTACTCTTTTTTTGGCAAATGAGCTACAATAAATTGCCGTCTATGGCAATCCATTATAACTTACCAGTTATAACAAATAATAATCTTTTATCTATTAGCAAATAAAATAATGTTTCTCTCTCTTTTTTCTTTCTTCACCATTCCGCTCTTCTCTCTCTCTTTTTCCTTCTTTTCTTTCTTCACCGGTTCCCCTCTTCTCTCTCTCTCCTCTCTCTCTCTTTTATTTTTTCTTTCTTCATCGGTTCTCTCTCCTCTTTTCTCTTACTCTCCATCCTTGTGGGTTTAGTGTTGGTGGTTGATCTTAAGTGTGAGTTTCGTGGATTTTGGCTACGGTGATGATGGTGAGCGATTTAGGTTGTGGCTACAATTTCGTGGTGATGGTTGATTTTGGGTGTGGGTTTCTTGGATTTTATCTGTGATGATGGTTGAGTTCCATGAATTTTGGCTCTGTTGGTGGTGGTGGTGGTAGTTACCTTTGGCTGTGGCGATGGGTTGGCTATGATGGTGGATTGTTGTAGTCGATGGTGACAGCTTGTAGTTTTTTTTTTTTTTTCGTTCTTTTCTGTGAAGGGTTGAAATTACAAGTGGATAGGTTCTAGATTTTTTTTTTTTTTTTTTTTTTTTTGTCTTTTCTGTGGGGGATTGAAATTACAAGTGGCTCTAACGGGTGGTGGAAATGGCTATGGTTATTTTTGGAGTGGTTTTTTATTATTTTAATGATACGTTTAAATTATCTTCATTTTTATATAAAGTGATAAAAATATAAAACTTGTTTAAAATGAGTTGATAAAATAAATAAAGTACTAAAAGCTAATAATTTTTTTTCACTATCACTGCCAGTCATTCATTTTTCAAGACAATAGCCCATTTAATTTAAAGTAATATATCATCAGCACGTTTACACATCAAGAGGCTTGAACGCATTAGCCAGATGGAACGGACGAAGACTATTCCGAATTGCACTCCGGCCTCAGCACCCCAAACCACTAAAATATTAACAATTATGCAACTATCATCATCACCGAAGCAATTTGTGGTCACCCATTATAGATTAAACTGTAAAACTAATGGACGTTTGAACTCATCAACCATAGCACCACCTCAAAGCACTAAGCAATGGGACTTGCACTCATTTAGCTTAAGGGTATGTAGAGACTAGCATAGCACAATAGCACCCCAAACAACTAAAATATTTTGCCAGTTCAGTAACCATATCTGCACCGAATCAACGTGCCATCACCCATTAGATAAAACTGTAAAACTGTGACCATATTTCTGCCGTTTATAATAAAATTCAGATTAAAACTGGAGACCTCAACGACCAACTCAGATTAAAATTGGAAAAATCGACAAACATAAGAAAAGAAACCAAAATATTAACCAAGGTACCAAAATATTAAGCCTCCTTTTATCTAGGATATAAACTAACATGTTCCAAAACCAACAAATAACACACAGAATGGTCAAAACTACTCTAACAAAGTAACTGAGGGCACATGAACCATCAAAAGTCATACATCCTTCAGCTCTCTTCATAATGTTCTCACTTCTTGGATTTCTTAGATGTCCTGCAATTACAATAAATCTAGTTAGATCTCACAGACAGACGTGCCTAATTCACAAGTGTGGAACAACATCTATGATGCTTACTGAGTAGGTTGAGATGCAGAAACAGCAGGAGCAGCTGGGGCAGCAGGTGCTGGTCTTTCTCCAGAAGGTCCCTATAGACATTATGCAATAAACAACAAAGTAAGAATCCTAGTCAATATAATAAATGAAATTCAATCCATCCAATCTTGGTCAACAATTAATAGATTTAAAACATTAATCAAGGGCAGATATACAACATGAAAGCCCATATATTTTCTTGTTCGATAAGTTAACTAAAGCTGGATTATCATATTTGCACAATGACTTTCAACTGTAACGTCAAACAGAAAAGCTTTTGAAGCATTATGGAATTAACAGGATGCTGATGAAAACCATACCTGGGCCAGGCGTTCCTCCCTTCTAGCGTGTTTCCTCTCCCTGCTAGCCTTGTTCTTTGCCCGCTTCGCCTCAAACTGGTCAGACAAAGTCTTCTCTCTTGCCTTCTCAGCCTTGGACTTGTGGATGCTCTCCATAAGGACACGCTTGTTCTTGAAAACATTACCCTTCACCTTCATGTACATATCATGGTACATGTGCTTGTCAATCTTCTTAGATTCTCGGTACTTGCGGAGCAAGCGCCTGAGAACACGCATTCTCCTCATCCATAGGACTTTGGTAGGAAGCCTAGCCTCCCTTGTACCCTTCCGCTTACCTGACAGATATTCAGAAATCAGTTTTGGACAATTCAAAACCATTCTGTCATATCATTCATCTACTGTACACCAGGACAAAAAAGTAATATGAAGGATCACTAGTGCTTGCAATTAAATTACTGTTTTATACTGTTTCTATCATGTGAGTTTTCTCAACATAGTATAGAAGCTTTCTCACCCATATTGATAGTTAGGTGACATATTGATTTATGTGCGCACATATATACAATTTAATGTGTAACCACAGAACATTTGTTAAAATGCACAATGATTCATCTAAATTCTTAGTTCGATACTAATTTCACCAGAACCAAATTCCTAAATTACTCATTAGTCGAGGAGAAACAAAATACCATATCCAGAATGACGCCCCTTCCTCTTGGCTTCCTTCATACGACGTGCACGAGATCGCGAGTGGATCTTGGTTGGCTTCCTGATGATGAAGCCATCCTTAACCAGCTTTCTAATATTTTGGCCTGCACTTGGTGAGCAACAAACATCAATAACCAAACACAACAAAAGATAAAATAAAATCAACACAAAACCCTGCATGCAAAATGTAGAATACTAGTAATAAATAGTTAAGAACACCGATGAAATGGCGGCACGAAAGCATAACCTAGTATACAAAATACTAGAAATGGTACACAAGTTCCATAAGGCACACATGAAGATCACTAATCACTATCCATTGAAACAAAGTCCAATAAACCCGAACAAACAAGAAACTCAAAATCACAAAAACCCAATAACTTGAGTAGTTTTAAAAAGCATTTTCAGCCCATAAAGTAAAACCTTTCACACATTTCCTGAGCAGACAAAAGAACATTTTCAAGTTCACCACTAAACTTTGTTACCACAAACAGTTCAGTAATAACTCCACGCTATAAAAAAATTTTAAAAAAAAGTAAGCAACGAACTATACAAATAATCAAATCAAACAATTCAGCTTCCAGCACAAATTTCATAAAATAATAAGTAACTATACAAAACCCTAACGGTACAAAACTAAAACCCTAGCTATGATTATAACAATCAGATTCAGATCTTAACGCCCCGTTTAGCAGCCCAGAAAAATCACACCAATAAAAAAGAAAACCAGTAAAGCTAAAATGTTTTTAAAAAAAAATACAAAGAAATCCATTCCATTTCTAATATTTTCCAACGGTTTCTCAGCAGCCAAACAAATCGGAAGAGAGTAAGCACAACAAAATCAAATCAATCACATCATAGCATAGCATACAAGATCAAAACCACATAAAACAAAAAATGAACAGAGAATAAGAAACAGAGAGAGAGTGAGAGAGAGAGAGCGTGCGTACGAGAGTTGGCCATGGAGATTTCGTTGACCTCATTAGGGTCGAGCCAGACCTTGCCACGGCCACACTTGAGGACGCTCGAGGCGAGCCTCTTCTGGAGCTTGAGCGAAACCATCTCTGTCTTCGGATCTCTCCCTTTTTTTTTCTTTGTTTGTTGTGTGGTTGCTGCTAATGGCAGAGAGGATGAGAGTTTGGGAAAGAGAGGCTTTTATATAACCACCACTCTAGTGCGACTTGTCCCCTAGGGTTTCTCAAGGGGTTCCGCATTTCTTATTGGGCCCATAATGGGCCCGATCCATTTTTAGTATTTTCATTACCTACAGGTTACAGTACACGGCTAGTGATTATACACGTGTCTAGGTCCTTTTTTAGGCATGGGCCTGGGCTACTATATTTGGGCTTCTAAATCTGCCTATAGAACCTGATTCAAAAATTGGGTTAAAAAAAACATGGGCAAATTATAACTTACAAGTTCGGCTGAAAATTTAAATTGCTTAGATGTGATTTGAAATTGGATACTTTGTCCATTTAAGGTTTGACTAAAATTTAAATTTCTTACTTGTGATTTGAAATCTTATGATAAAAGTGTTTTACTAGATCCATTTTGATCTATTTTAATCTTATATTTTTATATTTTTGTGTTTTTGGAGAAGAGAGACATAGAAGTAGAGCAAGATCACATAGGTAAAGTGTCAAATTTTAAACTACAGGTAAATCTAAGGTAGATAACTTAGATTTCAGCCTTTTTTTTGTGGTAAAAATGAACTTTCATTAAACAAACTAAGGAACAACACTGATTACATCATTGTTAGCACATAGCCTAACATGACCAAGACCATATAGGTCCGAAAGGAAAAGATTGAAAAGCAAAAGGGTGGGGGGGAGGGGGGGGAGTTATAGAATAACATGTCTGAGTCCTAGTAGGTTCCTATTTTTCCCTAAAATAGTGAGCCACCTTGACTTAAGGAATTTGTGAAAGAAGAAGCCTGCAATCAACCACAATGGATGCATTAGTAGTGTGGGGGGTAAAAGCGCTTGAATAAACGTTTGGACTTTGGTCCTGAGTGGTTGGTACCAGTCTATTTTGATCAGGGTCTCTAGGCTCATAAGTCAGTCCGCACTATAGAGGTCTGAGGAGTTGTCCGAGGAGGAGTATCTCCTCGGACAGGCCCAGCAATGGCCCTGGGACTTGCTAAACGGGTTAGAGGCAGAATTCTAGAAGGACTGGTGGGTAAAAGTGTGATCATTGCACCCTTTAGAAGCAGAAGCATGTGAGAAATATCTGAGGATTAATGACATTTGAGCAGTACAATTCTAGAAGGACTGGTGGGTAAAAGCTGCTACTACCACATTAAAGGCTCTGCATCTACCTCCCTGGCCGCATTAATGGATAAATGACATTTGAACAGTACAATTCAGCCTTCCTGCCACTATTTGAAGACTCCAAGAAGATGGTAGACGGGACAAGTATCTAAAAGGAAGATTTATGTGACACGTGGACAAAACAGGGAAGAAGAAAAAGTATAGAAGAAGACGAGAGAGGAAAGAAAGGGGGACCGGCTTCTTAGCTAAAAAAGAACTAAGAATTGTAAACTTTGGCGTAGAAAGAGAAGTACAATACAAATCATTCTCAGCTTGTGTCCGAGGAGGTCTCTTTGTCATATTTGTTTATCACTTGCATAAATTGTGGCACTCTAGCTTGTTAATCAACTTCCAACATCCCAAACCTAGGTTTCAAATCCATACTCTACAAATTTCATTGTATAAGGCTCATTGGGCCTGAGCCCATCACTTGTTTTTGGGTCCAGATACAATTGTGCACTTGCAATTGGCGCTATCTGTGGGAAATCTAGCGTTGAAGAAATTGGAACATTATGGCAGGTTTAGGTTCGCATCATGCAGAATCTCATGGATCCCAGTCCGAAGATCTTTTTGAGCATCTTGAGCATCGAAGGGATCAAGAGGGAAGTGTGCATACCGTATATCCTAGCTCGAGTCATACGTGTGGTGGAAGCAATGCCACCCATGAGGATGATGCCAAGGCCATGCAGAGGGAGATTGACCACCTTAAGAAAAAGCTGCACCGTGTCAGACAAAGGCGGGCTTCGCCCCCATCCAATCCTTCCTTAAGGGGGTCCCGGGGAAGCAATTACAGTTCAAGGTCCAGGACTCCCCCTAGCAGAACCTTCTCTTACAAAGGGGATGACCTACCAGGTCGTAAGCATAAGAAGCTTCCCTCTAGGGGCTTGGGGAAGGATGCTATGAGTCAAGCACTACACCAACTCTCTAAATCGCCCTTCTCACGTAGGATTGAGAAGGGAAGGCTCCCTAGACGGTTCACCCAGCCCACCTTCACCATTTATAATGGCAGGACGAACCCGGTGGAACATGTGAGCCACTTTAATCAAAGGATGGCGGTGCATTCTCAAAACGAAACCTTGATGTGCAAAGTCTTTCCTTCTAGCCTGGGACCTGTTGCTATGAAATGGTTTAATGGACTAAAGTTAGGGTCTATCGATTCGTTCATGGAACTTACCAGGGCATTCACATCTCGATTCATTACCTGCAGCAGAGTTCCTCGACCGTTGGACTCGCTATTATCTATGGCCATGAGGGAGGGTGAGACATTGAAAGCATACTCCGACAGGTATTGGGAAATGTTCAATGAGATCGATGGAGATTTTGATGAGGTGGCGATTAATACTTTTAAAGTGGGCCTTCCCACTAATCATGATTTAAGGAAATCCCTGACCAAAAAGCCTATACGGAGTGTACGTCGCCTCATGGACCGCATCGACGAGTACAAAAGGGTTGAGGAAGATCAACAATAAGGTAAAGGTAAGGCGAAGGTTATCCCGCAGGAGAGAAGGGATTTCAGGTCGGACAGGTACCAAAACAATAAACTGAGGAAAGATTACTCTGGGCAATCTAGCTCAACCACTCCTCAAGCAGTTAACACTGTATTCAGAGAACCAGTGCACCAACTGCTGGAGAAAGTCCGTAAGGAGCCCTACTTCAAGTGGCCCAGTAAGATGGCCGAGGACCCCACGAAGAGGAATCAGAACATTTTTTATCCATATCATCAAGATGTGGGTCATACCACCGAGAATTGTTGGACCCTCTAGAACCATTTGGAGCAGCTTGTTAGCAAGGGAAAATTGAAGCAGCACCTGTATCAACCAAACGGGCAAGGCAGTCAGTCAGGTTCAAATAATCAGAAGAACAACTCATCTCGGCAGCCCTTGGGAACGATTAACGTCATCTTCGCTGCACCTGGCAGGACCGGTTCCTGTCCTACCAAGGTGATGGCAATGTCACACTCCCAGGCCAAGGAGTCTGGCTCGAAGCCGAAGAGGATCAGAAAGAGTGTGCCTATTTTAGGATTCTCTGATGAGGATAAGGTTGGAACTATTCAACCCCATGATGACGCCCTGGTGGTCACGTTGAGAATAGGGAATTACGACTTTAAAAGGGTGATGATCGATCAAGGCAGCGGTGCGGATATTATGTACCCTGATTTATTCAAGGAGCTTAAGTTAAAATTGGAGGATCTCACTCCCTATGACTCGCCATTAATAAGTTTTGAAGGGAAGGCTGTTATACCAAAGGGGCAGATTCGATTGCCCGTACAATCTGGCTCGGAAACGATCGACGTGAATTTCATTATGGTTGACGCATATTCTCCATACACGGCCATCCTTGCCAGGCCTTGGCTGCATGCTTTGGGTGCCGTCTCCTCAACTTTGCATGTTAAAGTAAAATTCCCTTCGGGGGGATTCATCGAAGAAATTCTGAGCAGCCAATCAGTGGCAAGGCAATGCATATCGACTGTAGTACTGCATCAAGCCAAATCAGAGTCCTCGGCCTCAGTTGCAGAAGACTTATAGCAATTAACGACTCTGGATGCGTCCAGTGCGGTGACAGCAAAGGATGCCATGTGTGAAGATATGGAAAGATTCCTTATAACCGATGATCCCGAAAGGTTCTTCTAAGTTGGGACACGGTTACCACACCAAGAAAAGATGGAATTGGTGAAATGTTTGAAAGACAACATCGACGTCTTTGCCTGGGATCCCTATGAGGCTCCGGGGGTTGACCCAAGCTTCATTTTCCATCATTTGAATGTTAACCTTGCTGCTTTTCCCAGAAGGCAACCACCTTGGCACTCTTCGAAAGAGCATTCCGAGGCTGTCAAAGAGGAGGTGCTCAAGCTTAAAAGGGTTGGGGCTATTAAAGAGGTTTTTTACCCGGAATGGTTGGCGCACACAGTTGTAGTGAAAAAGAAGAACGAAAAGTGGAGAGTATGTGTGGACTTCACAGACCTAAACAAAGCCTGCCCAAAAGACTCATTCCCGATGCCACGCATCGATTAGCTTGTGGATGCTACGATCGGGCATCCTCAAATGAGTTTTTTAGATGCTTTCCAGGGCTATCACCAAATACCATTGGCGTTGGGTGATCAGGAGAAGACTGCTTTCATTACTCCAACAGGGAACTATCATTATAAAATAATGTCGTTCGGGTTGAAAAATACCGGGGCTACTTACCAAAGAATGATGACCAAAATGTTTGAATCACAACTTGGAAAGACCATTGAGGTGTATGTGGATGATATGGTAGTGAAGAGTAAGGCAATACCTATGCATGTGAAAGACCTGGACGATACATTTTAAATACTTAGGAAGTACAAGTTGCGCCTTAATGTCTCAAAGTGTTCTTTTGGGGTGGGTTCCAGAAAGTTTCTGGGCTACATGGTGACTCATAGAGGAATAGAGGTGAATCCGGCACAGGTTAGGGCCATTCAGGGCTTGTAACCACCTCGGAATCCAAAAGAAGTTTAGAAATTGACCGGGATGACTGTTGCTCTCAGCAGATTTATTACTCAGTCAGCTGACAGGTGTAGACCTTTTTTCCAACTATTAAATAAATGGAAAGAATTCCAATGGTCCAAAGAGTGTGCTTTAGCTTTCCAGCAATTTAAGGAATATCTTTCCTGGCCGCCCATTATGTCTCGGCTGGAGGTCGATGAAATCCTGTTTGCATACCTAGCTGTAGCCATCCATACAGTCAGCTTGGTTCTCATAAGGGATGACGGCGGGGTACAAAGACCAGTTTATTATGTCAGTAAATCCTTGAATGAAGCTGAGGTGCGTTATTTGCCTTTAAAGAAGGCATTCTAGTTGTAGTCCATGCCACGCGGAAGCTTCTTCACTATTTCCAGTCCCACACCATTGTGGTTTTGACCCAACTGCCTCTCAAGTCAGTGTTACAGAGTGCTGACTACTCGGGAAGGGTAGCTAAATGGGAAACTATTTTAGGAGCTTTTGATATCAAATACATGCCACGCACCTTGATGAAGGGCCAGGTTCTTGCAGATTTGGTGGCAGAATTCGCTGAACCATCGTTAGAAGAAATTGCGAAGGAATCACACATGGATGAAAAATCAGTTGGCATGATCACGGGCAAAGGACCTCTGATTTGGAGAGTGTATATTGATGGGGCAGCCAACTAGAGGGGGTCTAGTGTTGGACTTGTTTCGGTATCCCCTGAGGGAATTGTCTTTGAGAAATCATTGAGATTAGCGTTCTCGGTCACTAATAACGAGGCTAAGTACGAAGCGGTCTTGGTTGGTATGAATATGGTACGTAGAATGGGGGGAAAGACAATTCATATGTTCTCGGATTCTCAATTAGTCGTGGGCCAAATGACGGGGACCATGGAGGCTAGGAATACAAGAATGCAAGAGTACCTGACCTTAGTCAAGTGTTTACAATCCGAGTTCGATTTTTTTCATCCTTTCGCACGTTTTTAGAAGTGGAAACACACATGCGGACTCGTTGGCTACTTTTGGCAACATCCTCGACTCAATGTTTGCCCAAGATTATCCTCGTCGAAGACTTGCTAGAACCAGCTCTAACTACTGCAAGTGTCGTCCGTATCCATCTGATAAGGCCTAGACTTAGCTGGATTGACCTTGTGGTCTCTTTTCTAAAAAGCGATATTCTTCCCAAGGACAAGTTTGAAGCAGATAAGATTCGTCGAAAGGCGCCTCATTTCTGGTTATTCGAGGATCAGAAATTGTATAAACGCTCCTTTTTTGGACCGTACCTGCTATGTGTACATCCTGAAGCAACGAAGGCACTTTTGGAAGAATTACATGAGAGAATTTGTGGAAGCCATACTGGGGGAAGATCCTTAGCCCATAGGGCTCTGACTTAGGGATATTGGTGGCCTAATATGCAGAGGGAAGCTCAAGACTACACAAGAAAGTGTGACCAATGCCAAAGGTTCGCTCCCAATATTCATAAGCCTGGGGGAGTTCTTAATCCTTTGTCCAGTCCTTGGCTATTCGCTTAATGGGGACTGGATATAGTTGGGCCCTTTTCCGAGGGCTGTGGGAAACAAAAGGTGGCTGCTCGTGGGAACTGATTACTTCACCAAGTGGGTCGAAGCTAAGCCGTTATCAAATATTAGGGATATCGACTCCAAGAAGTTTATTTGGAAGAATATTATCACTAGATTTGGGGTACCTCACACACTTATTTCAGATAATGGCGTCCAATTTGATAGTAAAGCTTTCAGGAAATATTGCAGTGACATGGGCATCACAAATAGATACTCCATCCCAGCTTACCCTCAGGAAAATGGGCAAGCCGAGACCGTTAAAAAGTCATAGTCAGTGGACTTAAGAAGAAGCTGGATGATGCGAAGGGTAGATGGGTAGAGGAATTGCCACACGTTTTGTGGACGACTGGACTACACCACGTAGGTCCATTGGAGAAACACCCTTCTCTATGACTTACGGGGCTGAGACGGTGATACCTTTAGAATCTGGTTTCCTAACATTAAGGACGAGTTCTTTTAGCCCGGGAAATATGATAGCCTCCTTGAAAAAAGCCTGGATCTGGTTGAGGAGCGGCGAAAGGCCGCCATGGTCCAAATGGCTTATTATCAGCAGAAACTTAAACGAGGATATGATGCTCATGTGAAGCTAAGGCCACTAGCGCCTGGGGATTTGGTGTTGAGGAAAGTTGTGGGTACTGCCAAAAACCTAGCATGGGGAAAGCTAGCACCAAACTGGGAAAAACCATATCGGATCATCTCTGTAGCAGGCATAGGGTCATATCGATTAGCTGATCTAGATGAAAAAATTGTACAACGCCCTTGTAATGTAAATAACCTACGAAGGTATTATTATTAATAAAGAGTATTTTTATCGTTCGTTGTTCAAATTATCAGTATGTACTTGGGTTTATCTCTCATTGTTTCTAAGTATCAAACAGAAACTTGGTCATGCATGGTCCTCGGATCACATGCCTTGTGGAAATTGATATCTTATTATTTGTTAAATAGAACCTTAGTTATGTCGGGTCCTCAGACCTTCTATTTTGGGGAAATTAACATTTCAAGTTACTATTTCTAAGTATCAAACAGAAACTTGGTCATGCATGGTCCTCGGACCACATGCCTTGTGGAAATTGATATCTTATTGTTTGTTCAATAGAACTTTAGTTATGTCGGGTCCTCAGACCTTCTACTTTGGGGAAATTAACATTTCAAGTTACTATTTCTAAGTATCAAATAGCAACTTGGTCATGCATGGTCCTCGGACCACATGCCTTGTGGAACTTGATATCCTATTGTTTGTTAAATAGAACCTTAGTTATGTCGGGTCCTCAGACCTTTTACTTTGGGAAAATTAATATTTCAAGTTACTATTTCTAAGTATCAAACAGAAACTTGGTCATGCATGGTCCTCGGACCACATGCCTTGTGGAAATTGATATCCTATTGTTTGTTAAAAGGAACCTTAGTTATGTCGAGTCCTCAAACCTTCTACTTTGGGGAAATTAACATTTTAAGTTACTATTTCTAAGTATCAAACAGAAACTTGGTCATGCATGGTCCTCAGACCACATGCCTTGTGGAAATTAATATCCTATTGTTTGTTAAACAGAACCTTAGTTATGTCGGGTCCTCAGACCTTCTACTTTGGGGAAATTAACATTTCAAGTTACTATTTCTAAGTATCAAACAGAAACTTGGTCATGCATGGTCCTCGGACCATATGCCTTGTGGAAATTGATATCATATTGTTTGTTAAACAGAACCTTAGTTATGTCGGGTCCTCAAACCTTCTACTTTGGCGAAATTAACATTTCAAGTTACCATTTCTAAGTATCAAACAGAAACTTGGTCATGTATAGTCCTCGGGCCACATGCCTTGTGGAAATTGATATCCTATTGTTTGTTAAACAGAACCTTAGTTATGTCAGGTCCTCAAACCTTCTACTTTGGAGAAATTAGCATTTCAAGTTACTATTTCTAAGTATCAAACAGAAACTTGGACATGCATGGTCCTCGGACCACATGCCTTGTGAAAATTGATATTCTACTTTTTGTTAAAAGGAAGTTTAGTTATATTGGGTCCTCGGACCCTCTACTTGAATAGCTTCATGCCCCAAATTGAATTCTAAGTTAAGTTTTTGATTGTGTATTGCTGTGTCACATATGTTATGTTCTTAAGGCATGATTTACAAAGTATAGGCTAAGTATGTGTACTTTTATTTAAAGTTATGGCAAATTGAAATATTGGAAGTGGAGTTAGTTGTTTCATTCATTCATTCTTGTGCTGATGAGTATTTTTATACTAAAGATTGGAAGTCCAATGAAAATCAAACCAGACAGTTTCTCATTAATTTCTGTTAATGTACATTCAAAGCAAAAAAACTTAAAAAAATTTGTTACATAACAAAATGAGAAGTCCTAAATAGCCTAAGCCCTAAGCCTTAGAAGGGGGGTCCTGCTCAGAAGTGCTAGCAGCCTCTGTTCGTTTCAGCTCTATCTCAAATGAGGTCTGGGCTTGTTTTCCCTTGTCTATTGCCACCGGTGAAGGGATATTGGGCTCGGCACTTTGGCTCGTAGTCTTCTCGGCGCCATCACCCTGTTCCTTCTCTCTGTTGGAACCCTTAAGTTCTGTAGGAGTTGGAATGGGCTCCGGAATCATGGGAGGGAGCGTGGAAGATGCTGTCTCAGGGGCAGGTGCGATAGGAGGAAGTTCCTCTATCACCTAGATGTCTTGGGGGAGCCACATGTTTTCGGGCTTCCTCAACTCGGAGGTTGAGGGAATCCCTGCCACATTTAAGGCTTCCTCCCATACTTGTTGACAGTATTCCCGGCATAGCTCGGCGAACTCCTTGATTAGTTGGTTTTCTGTCGCCTCCACCCCTTCCTTGTAAGCGACCTTCTTTGCAGCCTCCATGGAGTCCTTGAAGGTACAAGCCTCATCTCTCATCTTAACAAGCTCCTTCTTCAAGTCGGAGTTTTCTTGTTGAGATTTGGATAGTTCTTCGTCCTTCTGACGAAAAAGCTTGCGTTGCCCCTCCACCTGGGTCCTCATTGTCTTCAAGCTGGCTTCAGCACCGTCATTTTCCCTTTTTAGCTCTGCCAACTGTGTGGTTAGCTTCTCGTTTTGCGCAAGAGCTTGGCCTAGGGACTTCTCGGTCTCCTGCCTAAGCTCCAGTTCAAGTGTAGCTTTCTTCCGAGAATCTTCCACCTACTTCTCAGCAGCGAAGACTTCCTGAATGGCTTGTGGAGAAGTATCAAAATAAATGCATTATTAGTAGTACGAGTCTAAAGTACATAAGAATGTTTCTTTCGTTAAGATGTAATGAGAGTAATAAAGTGAGGATAAGACTTAGATACTCACCAAAGCCAAGTCCCTTTTTAGCGAAAGGAACAGATGCGGCTGGCTCATCTTTTCTAAGGCGTCCATGTTCTTAGACAGAAGAAGGGGACGTTCCAAGGCATCGGACATATGGTGAGCGTGACCTTGTTGGAACGCCCTAATACTAGACTGGCAGGAGATTGGTACCCCGTCCAGTTTCAGCTTGAGAGACCAGTTAGCCGGTGCACGGTGTACCTCGGCAAGGTCCCTGTTCTCCCCGCTTTCCACTGAAGAGGCACGTCCCTTGCCTTTGCTAGGTTTTTGTTGTTGCTGTTGTTTTAGCTTCTTCTGCCTCTCTGCATCTGCCTCCTCGGCCTCACTCTTCCTCTTCTTCTTAGGCTCCAGAACGGGAGGCTTAGGATCGGAGGGAGGAGGAGGTGGTGGCAAGGACAGAGGGACCTGCGACCCACCCGTTCCCTTTTGAGAGACTCTCATGCCCCTCTTATTCATCAGCTTCCGTAAAGCGTCCATATCTTCTTCTTCTTCGGAGCTGGAATCAGGCTGTGCAACCACCAGGCCTTGTATGCCCAAAGTTTCGGCGGGCGCATGTTCTTCGTCTGAGAGGATGACAAGTGGATCTTCTCGAGGTCTCTCACCTTCCTCGAGTCGAAACTGGTTGATCTCCTCGTCTAACGATTGTTGTGAGGACCCTGGCTCTTCTCGAACGGCAGTTGTCTGGGAATGTGCCGAAAGAGGAATTGCTGCAATTGGGCGAGAGTATAGGATGATGGAGGGATCGTCTGGGAGTTCGCGGTTAGAAAGGAAGTTGGGTCATGCCACGTCTATTCTTCTGCGTCGTTTGTCTCCAGCAGTGATCGCGTTGTCAATTTCTTGGAAGTCCACTGATATAGGATCGTATCCTAATATCAGGTGGGCAGCTCTCACTTGCAGGTCTTCACTGACAAAGACTTCAGAGCGAAGGACGCGATTTAAGTCTGCAACATTGCAAAAGCTTAGACGCGGACGTACGTGCTGTTTATCTGTGAAAAGAAACGTCCGAGAAGACGAACATGGTCGGATTAGTAGTAAATATCAAGGAAAAAACAATAATGCGCAATATAATTTAAAAACAGTAAAAATAACGGGATTGAGTCATGGGTTAGGAAATCTAACTCCTATAGAGTCACACCTGGCTCTCCCCATTCGACTGGGCAATGAGGACCATTAAACCAATTTCTCGAGGCGATGAGATAGTCGTCTTTCATGCCTTTATTGGACTTGGGAAGACAGAATATCAGCCTAACGACGCTAGACCTGGATTTAATGTAGTATCCTACACTTTTGAGTTTATGGCACTCGTACATATAGGCAACATTGTGCCATGTGAGGTTCAAACCCATTTGCTCATTTAGAGCATCGACACAGCCTAAGACCCTAAATATGTTGGGTGTGCACTGATTTGGGCATAACCTATGGTTACGTAGGTATTTGCTAGTTACATTTTTCATGGGGAGGGTCATCCCACCTTCTATGAAGGCAATCATGGGAATGATAACCTCTCCCTCTTTCCTAGTGTCACCTATGGCTTCTACTGGACAGTATTTCAAACCTACTTCGTGAGGAATATGATATTTGGACCTAAAACCCTCCATACTGGCGTTAGTATCAACTAGACACTTAAATCTACCCATTTGGTAGGGATGAAACGAAAGTTTGAAGCGAGGAAAGGGATCTAAATGGTGGCCGAGGATAGAAGCCGAGAAGGAATGAGTAAGGAAAAGTGAGAACTTACGGGAGTTGATTAGGCGAGTCTTCACAAGCTTCTTAAGAGAAAATATATTAACTGGTACTTAGATTTAATTGATTTCTAAAAGAATGGATGGAGATACGGGTTCCTAGGAGTTTTGACATGCGAGAGGCAGCCTCGAAATTAAAGCTCAAATTTTTAGAACAAACCTGGGCTGTTGGATGCGTATCCCACCGTTGAACGTGGGGAACAGGATGTAACTTGCGGTCATAAATGCGCGTGTTTCGGGTTTCGAAGCGTTAGAGACGTTTTCAGGGAACAAAAAGACCCCTACACGTGTGGCAAATTGCAAAGTGTGTGGAGGGTATGTTGTTTGATTCAAAGCTCTATTTCTCTTCTCGGATGGGAGGGAAAAATAAAGTTTTGAGGGGCTATTGTGGGGGGTAAAAGCGCTTGAATAAACGTTTGGGTTTTGGGCCTAAGTGGTTGGTACCAGTCTGTTTTGATCAGGGTCTCTAGGCCCACAAGTCAGTCCGCACTATAGAGCTCCGAGTAGTTGTTCGAGGAGGAGTATCTCCTCGGACAGGCCCAGCAATGACCCTGGGACTTGCTAAACGAGTTAGAGGCAGAATTCTGCAAGGACTGGTAGGTAAAAGTGTGATCGGTGCACCCTTTAAAAGCAGGAGCATGTGAGAAATATCTGAGGAAAAAGCTGTTACCACCACATTAAAGGCCCTGCATCTACTTTTCTGGCCGCATTAATGGAGAAATTACCTCTGAACAGTAAAATTCAACCTTCCTGCCACTATTTGACGACTTCAAGAAGGTGGTAGACGGGACAAGTATCTAAAAGGAAGATTTGTGTGACACGTGGACGAAATAGGGAAGAAGAAGAAGTATATAAGAAGACGAGAGAGGAAAGAAAGGGGGACCGGCTTTTTAGCTAAAAAAGAACTAAGAATTGTAAATTTTGGTGTAGAAAGAGAAGTACAATACAAATCGTCCTCAGCTTGTATCCGAGGAGGTCTCTTTGTCATATTTGTTTATCACTTGTATAGATTATGGCACTCTAGCCTGTTAATCAACTTCCAACATTCCAAACCTAGGTTTCAAACCCATACTCTACAAATTTCATTGTATAAGGCTCATTGGGCCTAAGCCCATCACTTGTTTTTGAGTCTGGGTACAATTGTGCACTTACAAGTTACAAGTAGCATTGGACAAACTCTCATCGTTAAGTAAGTCTACCGCTACTTTAGCATCAAATTCTATAATTAAAGCATTTATCCCAAGATCAATACACATACTTAACCCATCTCTTAGAGCCCATAATTCTGCTAGCAAACTAGTAGTGTGGTCAATGTTTCTTGAGTAAGCTTTGATCCAAGCCCCATTTTCAGCGCGAAGGGCACCTCCTCCACTTGCCTTTCTAGGATTTCCCATAGAAGAGGCATCAGTTTTGATCTTGCACCAACCCCTCTCAGGCTTCACCCATTGAATTAACCTTTCAATACGAGGTTTGACCACTGCTTGATTCTGAGCATAGAAAAAAAAATTTGCTGCTCTTGTTATGACTTTAGAGTGAATAGCTTGGTTGGGAGGTCTAGTTTTGGAAAACCACTTTGTTTCGATGCTGCCAAAGAGACCATAGTCCAATGGAGAAAATCATATTCCATGGTATCAATAATGAGCCAGCTTTAGACTCCCTTCTATCATGCTCCTCCTACCATTCTCTACTGTCCAAGGAGAAGAATTCTACACCAAGGTTTGCTCCAAGATTCTGCCAACAAGAAGATGCCAAAGGATAGTCTCTTAACACGTGGATGATAGTCTCTAGTATGTTATGAAACTTTAATATAATAGAGCAAAATTACATATTTAACTAAGGTTTACAACCATCTTTTTTTTCAAAGAAGCTTTACAAATAGAATTATTTATCATGTAATTAACTTTGATCTTTATTCATAGACGACCGCAAAATTTGGAGGAACAATTTGTTCAATTTCAACAATTAACTTATATGGTCAAGAGTCTCGTGATCCAACAGAGATATTCAGTGCTCAAATTCCCCTTCCTAACTATCAAATTATATTTATTAAAAAAATAATTAATTTTTTTTTTAAAGAGACTTTCAACCTATGGCATCTATTCCTAATGATAGCTCTTTATTATCAGACCAAAACACCAATCGGTTTTTAGTATAGGCAAGGATTGAATCTCAAATCTCTAATTCAACTATCAGAAATTTTACTAGTTGAGCTAACTGAAACCCACAATTAACTTATAGTGCAACCACCGCGTACCCTTGATACGGTAGTCACTCCATAAGTATAAGTGCTTGTGAAGTGTGAGGAGTAAAGACCAAGGTTCAAGTCTCTAGAAGGAAATTTCACACACATATACACTTAGATTAGAATAGAATAGGAGTGGGCATTTAGCTAAAATAATAATAATCACCCTATATGACAAGTAGGGACATGAAGTATCATTAATGGTAGTTTGGGATTTTTTTGAACCAATTAATTTTAGGGTTGATAATGTTACAACAATGTCACTTCCAACAATAATAAATAAAGTAACATGTTCACAATTCCCAACTGTTCAACTAAGCTTTGGACCCATGTATCAATGTAACCCTCTTATCCTTAAAAATTGGACATGAATTACAACAGGACTGATGCATCATGCACAACATGTGACTATTACAGAGAAGTAGTCCCAATTTGGCAAAATTACAAATCTTTATCCAAGTAAACCACATTACATCAGGCAGGTAATAGTGTATAATACATGTCATTTCCGTTTCTCCATCAGCCAGAATACAACATTAACCCTCATTGCTCAAAATTAACTACTTTATTCTGGAATAATTTCGTTGATGATCATGGTCTCTGACTTGGCCTTTCCATACAACACCGAATTAAATTTCAACATATATAATGACCATATATCTATAAGAAATACAAGTAATAATGATCCTATTCTTCAGTTGCATATTAAGCAACCTAGAAAGTTGTTATCATGCCAAAATTGCATCTCTGGGCTACTTGAGATTCTACCAGTGCCATTGCTCTCAACCCCGATTAATATCAAAACGAAAAATATGCTGCATCCCTTAGGCCTTAGCATCTAAAAACTTCTTTGATAACGGGAATGTGATGAAGCTATATCGACAATATCTCTAAATACAGGTTTATGTCCAGTGAGATCTGCACTTCTGTTATGAGCATAACCTTTGGGTGCAACCTGGCGCACGACTGAATCATTGGGGCCTTCACAAATCTTAAGTTTGACAATGAATGTGGCAATGCTCCCTTTATCAGGGCCCTCACTCTCTATCCAAATATTACCTTCCATGAGATTTACAAACCTAATTCAATCAAAAGAGATCAAGTCATTTGCAAAGAGTTGAGTAAACAATGCAGGGGCCATGAATAAGATGCAAGAAATGAAGAACAGCCCTATTTGATAGCTCCCATGCTAAATCAATATCTAGTTACTCAACATCTTCCTAGAAATGATAGCATGAAAGGTCAATGCTCAGTAATGTCCAAAAAGGAAAATGTAAATGCCCAACAGATATGGTGAGAAATATCTCTAAAACACTTTACATAGTTAGAGTGATCAAGAATATTATTAGGATGGAAAAACCAGAGGTTCTGCATGCTATGTAGTCAAATGTAGGATCTGAATTTTCTAAGTACCGTTTACAAATGGCAAGTCCAAGCCCTGCACCACGATTCATTTGATTGGATCCACTTCGAAACTGAGTAAATCTGGTAAATAGATGTGGAATATCTTGTGGGAGAATACCACAACCAGAGTCCTTAACCTGCAGTAACGAGGATGTTATGGTTGATAACAAACAAAATGGTATGCAGTAACTTTAATACCAAGAAAAAAAATTTGGGCAGATAATGCATTAGGTTGTAACCAGGCTTCTAGCAATAGATGCTGCAACGGACATACTTAATCATGAAAGTAAAGCACTAGATCACATGGGACAATAAACATAAATTAAAAGGAGTACCCTGCAATCACCAAAACATCATTTGTCCATAACATGGCCAGAAATACCTCAAACCTCATAAATGTTAAATTTTTTAGATTTTAATACTAGTCAATAGAAACAAGCCCCATGAAAAGTCAAATAACTATTTACCAACCTGTACTCGTAGGAAGAAGTGGCCATCACTTGATACAGGATAAAAGTCAAGGGGTCGACAATCTCTAAAGGACTCGGGTTTTGCAACAGATGCTATAATTGAAACATAACCCTCCTTAGTAAACTTCAGCGCATTACCGGCAACATTTAAAACAGTTTGCATAAGCCGTCTCTCATCACCAACAGCACATACAGGTAAATCCGGGGAGATAAGCAAAGTCATGGATAACTTCTTCACAGATGCTATAGGCTTTATCAAATTCATGATCTACAAATTTAAGACAGATTATGCTACCAAGATACCCATATGTAAATGCTGTACAAAATCAAGATTATTTTAATTCCATTTTGTAAAAATTGAACCACTGGGATAGTCACCTCTCTGAAAACTTCATGAAGGTTGAACGTTCCAATTTCTAATTCTAGGCTTCCATCTTCAAGTTTAGAAAGATCTAGAACATCATTAATAAGTGTTGCCAAAAGGTTGCTACTCTTTAGTACTGTCTCTATCACAACCCTTTGTTCTGGACTTAGCTCAGTCTCTAAAAGAAGTGAAGACAACGAAATCATTGCATGCATTGGTGTCCTCATTTCATGATTCATGACCGCAAGGAAATCATTGCGAGCATGGATAGCCCTCTCTGCTTCTCGTCGAGCTAAATCTAAAGCAACATTCTGCTCCATGAGCTGATCACGGGCCTGCAGAGACTCTTCAAGAATAGCAGCATGCGAAAGAGCAACAGCTACCTATACAAGAATTGAAGGCCAGTACAAAGTACACAAGGACACAACAATATTATTATGTATGATACACACACACACACACACACATAAAACACAGCTAATGACGTTTTAAAATTTAAAAAAAAAACCTGGTCTGCTACAACATCAACAAGTTCCAATTCATGGTCTCGCCACTTTCTAGCACCATCTGTAGGGAGAATTAAAACCATGATTGCATAGCTTTTAGCAGAGAGATCAGTAAAATCATTAATCTGGAAATTCGAGAGATCTAAAAGAGGTACGCGCACAGCAACAACATCAGGTGGCGGATATATTCCTACAAGAGGTCTGATCCTAGCCAGAGGGCAGTTGTATGGTATGCGCATTGCTCGAGCATTATTGAAAACGTCATTGACTATAGAATGGTTTAGTGGCACGGTGGACCCAACTTGTATTTGGTGGTTTAGGGTATGAGAAAGTTGCAGATTCATTCCAGTTCGTGACGGCATCCACAACACACATTCTTCTAGGGCTAAAGTCCTACCTAACTCAACAAGTGTGGTTCTCAATATAGTATGTCTATCAAGCGTACTTCTAATTTCGTGAGTCAACATCCTAACATGCCTTCCAGTCTCTTCTTGTGTAAGAATAAGTCCCATCTCCCTGTCAAGTTCTTCAGCCTTGTTCTTTAGAAATAGTTCCCGAGTTTTGACACTCAACAAATCAGGAATGATGTGAACAAGCATTAATGCAGTTGCACATGATACAATAGCACAAGCAATTTTTGCAACTGTCATGACAACAGCAACTGCTTTAGAGTGCATAGAGAACGTCCACAAACTTATAAAGTGGGTAGCTCCACAAAGAACAATAAAAGCACCAAACTGCATAAGCACCCATCTATATGGGAAGAATGCAGATTTTTGAACAAAATATATAAGCTCCAGGGGTATGGAGAAATATGCTATGGCGATTAAGAAATCTGAGATATACTGATATTTCACCAGAAGTTCATCATGCCATTGTGTGTCAATGCAATCACAGGACTCCATTACCCAATAAACTCTCTCAACAAATCTGAGAACACAATTAAATAATTATAATGTTAAACCACTAAACAATACGAGTTCACAGAAGAATTGACAACTAATAAATAAAAATGCCACAGAACATTCATTGCTTGGTGTGTTTCAACAGATGATAATTCAATCACACAAATGTGTCGAGTTCAAGATTATATGTGCAAATTCAACATCAATAAGGGACCACTAAAGAAATTGACAACCACCATCACATTTATAGAAACTTGAATTGGTAAAAATGCACACAATATTTCAAGAAAGCGTCTAATTGAAATAGGTGTGGCAATGACTACCATTTAATTAAACGGACCCAAATTGGAGAACAGACTTGAACCTTGAATGATACCTTTATAACTAATGGACCATTCAATTTCCACGTGATTTCCAAAGATACCTTTATAAAACATGTAACCATGCTTTCATTCTCAATAGAGAACCTATTGCTATCAGAAAAAAGTCCATAAAGCAGTGAGTGATTTCTATTATTTTTTATATCACCTCCCCTAATTCAATTCCTATAATCAGATATTCTGTCTACCAATAATTTTCACTAATACTAGTGTTTCCAAGAAGTGATGATGCTTAATCATGTTACTATTTATAACAAGTGCCGGGTAATTTTGATCATGATCAATTATTTTCAGATAGGATCTTTATTTACATATTCCTTTTAAATAATAATCAAGAAATGTTTTTCTTGGTAAGATTATCCATCTAACCAAACAAACTCTAAAGTAGCTCAAAACCACCATAAAAAAAATAATAAAAAAAAGTAGCTCAAAACCAACTCAATAATTTTCCTTTAAATCAATTTGAAAAAACCCATATTTCCAATTACAAAGATATAAAAAATTCAACAATGATGCCTAACAAATGAGACTAACAATAATCATTATCCCTTTAAAAACAAAAAGTACTACAAAAACTTAAAAAACTATTCTTTCTCAAATTTACACCAGTCCAATCCCCAAAAACATCAAATTACAAAAATCACAAAAACAACATACAAATGGGGTTTTAATCATTTGCCAAAAAAAGCAAGGGGATAGCATTAATATTTACCAAGCTGAGAAAGAAAAAGTGAATGGCCAGAGACTAATTGCAGAACTATGTGGGCGTGATCTCAGCCGTCCATTTCATGTGGGGGTTCCATAAAGTTGAAGTGGAACAGTAGCTTCATGGGAGAGAAGAAAGAAGCAATGGAAAAACAGTGTATGAAACTATGAACTAGGAAATTGGTAAAGTGAAGGAAGAGACTTTTATGAGTATAGGGAAGCCCAAAATAACATTCACGAACAAGAAACTAATTAGAAGGGAGATATATTGGTTTCTATTTTAACGGGAGTCTCTCGCACGTGCCTTGACTGGCTTCGTAGTTTTTTATTTTTTATTTTTTTTAAGTCGAACCAAAGTCACATCATAATAATGTGTAATTCCACACGTAATATCGGAACTTTAATAAAGCTATTACCATGAGCAAAATATATCTGTCACTGCTTAGACAGCTCAACTTCTATATAAAGTATTAACATATAAAACGATATGAAAACTTTTTCACTCAAATAAATTTTGTTTAAAAGAAAATTTTCACATGTGTTGACATTTCATTCAGATAACATGGGCGGGTTCTATCACTTCTATTTAACATTGGGATTAAAGTTCTTAGTTCAACCCATCTCTTTGGTAAGTGGGTCCAACCGACCAAACCCACTTACCCTTAGGTGGTAGAAGTGAAAGAGACAATATTATTGTAATGTTATTTAAAAATGTTTTATTATGCGTGCGTTTGGGTACAACTTATTTTACTGAAAATTGAAAATTGAAAATAATAAAAAATTATTTTCTGGCTACTGTTCATATGCTTATTTGTACTGTTCATGTCCCATGACATGATCAATGCAATAAGCACTAGTTATTAAAAAAAAAAAAAACCTGAAACGCTAGACGTGCAAAACAAACGGACCCTATATGCTTTATAAATTAATAGTATGAAATTTTTAAATAAAAAAGTTATTAATTTGTGTTTATCATCATATTATTAATGTGTTACTAATTGCATTAATTATTATTTCAACTTGTAAGTTTTTTTTAATAATAAATATAGCAATATCTTCAACATTTTCAACCCAAGAAAAAGGTTGTCCACATTCTTAGTTTTTTTTTTTTTTTTGGTAAGACAACTTTTTTCTCTTTTTTTGGGGCTAAGTGTAAGACATGACATAGATATTGTTCTTTTTAGCTATGAGAATAAACTATGATAAATTATTGTTTTACTAATTTTGATAAGATTTCATCCTTTTTATTTGTAGTGTATAAAACTTTATGACAGTTCAAATTGTTTAGTTTTTAGGATTATTATGTAAGACATAATTAAGTGAAAAATACTAATTGGTATGATTTTTTTCCTATATAATTAGCTATTCTAATTTTGCTCATATATATATATATATATATATATATATATATATATATATATATATATATATATATATATATTCTCCATTCAAGTAGGTAAAAAAGAAAAAAAGAAAAAAAAAAGGATAAATTGTAAAACCACAATAATTGAGTCAAACCATCATTATGCCACGCCCTAAAAGTTTGAATGTAAAACCATTGAACAAGGTGGTTGTTAAAAAATTATTTTTCTTATAACATTTTTTTTTTTTGGGCGTAGAGAAAATTGATGACAAATAGATCGTATAATTCAATAGTTATATTTGCTAAAGGGGGATTCAAATCCCAATTTTCCTAATAAAGGAAAATAAGCTATAAGCTGCAAAGTTCTTACCTAACAAATATATATATATATATATATATATATATATATATATATATATGTATACACACACATATATATATATATATATATATTAAAATTGCATAATAGTATAATAAAAAACTTCATAAGACTTATTCTCAAAAATTATGAAATCTGTAAAAGAAATGATAATTGGCTATAGCATACAACATTCTCATTAGGTAATGTAAAACCCATCAAAATGCAATATACATGATACTATTAACAAAAAATACACAAAAACAGCCCACATTCGGTGAGCCATTTTGCATAAACTTTTACAATTTGCTAAAGTACACAATCACGGTAGCCTTGTGTAAATTTTTTTTATCCATTTTTATTTTGACCCTCATCTCTTCTCTCTCTCATTGTAGTATTAATAAAAAACGAGATATAGTGTGCTATAAAAGTGATTATATATAATAAAAAAAATGGCTTTTTAGTGTCATTATCTCAGTATGAGCGTTGTTAAATTAACATTGATTATCTAATAAAACCACTATTTAATAAATCTTTTTTCACAGAAAGTCAGAAACTATATATTCAAACCAAAAAAGAAAAAAGAAAAAGAAAAAGAAGATAGGCAAATAAAACCAAAAGGGTAAAACTTAAGCCAAATACATTAAGTCCTAAAATTAAATTTAAACAAATAGCTACATTGACTTTAACTTTCATTAGAAATGATAAAATTTGTGTTCTTCATTGGTCATGAAACTTATACCTAAGATTTACTCAAACCAATTAAATTCAATGCAACTATGTATTAAAATTTAATGGTGTGACAAGACATATAGATACCACATTTATTTTCTTACTAAGAGCCACTCTAATATATATTTGAAATACTTACATAATGTGTAAAAAAACATAGAGCACTTAGTACTTGGGGGAGATACCAACTCGGTGGGCGGTAAGAGCCACTCTCCACTCTAATAAGGTGTAAAGAACACAAAGCAGTTTGGCAAAAGAAACACTCATTATGTATTTTAACCACATGACTTATTATTATTAAATAATTTAAACAAATTACACAACCATAAAATTAGTCACGTGATTAAAGCCATATCTAAATAATCATTTTATAGCCACCTAATATATTAGAGATTTAGAGGGACTATCTTTCAAATAAGATAACAGGAAAATTCTGTCCCCCACCAGAATGAACCTATCCTCTTTAATATGAAAGAGGTTATGTACATTGCATTTGGATGATGGTGGCAAAACTGTTCTCCTTTACCACAGTTCAGATGTGACATTTACTCAAAAAAAAAAAAAAAACCTTGAACCAAAATGCTTCCTTAGAGAATTCTTATCAAACATGTCAAAAAATATTGCATTTAGCCTCTCAAAACCCAATTTTATAACATATAACACACTACTTTACAATACCATCTATATCAAAACTTCTATTTTTTTTACCATTTCATTTAAATAATTTTTTTTTTTTTCAATAATTTTTTATTATTTTTCCTCTATCTCCTCTGTCTCTCTCTCTCCTCTATCTCTCTCTCTTTCTCACAGCACCGCTGGCACCAAACTACCAACCACCCACCACCCAAACCACAACCACCACTTACAAAAAAAGAAAAAAAAAAATCACAGAGACACCTCCACATGCACCCACAACCACCACATCCACTCACCACCACCAACCACAGCAGAAAAAAAGAAAGAAAGTAAAGAAACCTCCACTATCGCCGCCACCAACAGACCCATCACGCCGAACCAAAACCCACAGGACACGGACACCACTTTCGTCCCCGTCGTCATCTTCTTCCACGACGCGGCTTAATGTCCTCTTTCGCACCTGTAAATTAAATAAAGACCCACCCCAACCAAATCAAGACCCAAAATCAAATCAAAGATTTGATAGTATGTCGTTTTGTGTCGGCCTCGCACGATCGGAGCCCAAGAAGAACCACGCTGAAAAAAAAAAAAAAAAAAAACTCCATTGCGGCCACCGGACCACAGCCATCGGCATCCCAAAATTGCCAGAGCAAAATCATCGGCGAACCACAGAGAGAAGAGAGAAGAAAGAAGTGAGAGAGGAAAGAGAAAGATAGAGCAGAGAGAGAGCATTGAGTGAATTAAAAATAAAAATAAAAAATAAAAAAAGAAATCGGCTTGGCCTGATGCTCCGGCCTGGGTTTCGTCGGAGAGGAAGGCGTCGAGTAGAGGGAGAGAGTGAGCAGAGAAATGGTGAAAGAGGAAGACACGGAAATGAGAAGACAGACAGAGGATAAAAGGAAGTGGGCCCCACTAAATAAAAAAATAATATCTGTTTTACAATAGATGAACAGTGCAGTCTCAAATATGAGATTGCACTGTTCACCAATTGCAAAAATAATACCATTTACAAGGTTTGATGGAACAATGTTTTATGAAGGTTAAAAATGCTAAAAAAAAATAAGAATTTTCGCATTTAACAAGTTTGATAAGAATGCTCTTATATTCAAAGGCTTTGCGTACTGAATTGGAACATTACTAGATACACACTGCCATTCTCTACCTCCTTTGCCAATGGCTGAACAAGACGACTGGTATTAAGTATATTCATATGACCTAATGCGTCATGAAGTTGTAAAGTGCAAAAAGACAAGTGGCAAGAATGCAGTTTAAGAATCAAACATATATAACAAAATTATGGTAGTATGGTGCTAACCAAATATATACACTCATAGCAAGAAAAGGTCATCAGTAAAAACATAAACAAGTTTCACTAAAACTCGCTTTTCAGAGAATCTAGAGATAAAACAGGACAGTTTAGTGTGTTTTAGCCTTTCAGGTCTTCACCACTTGTCCTAGCACATAAGGAAACCATTTCAAGATGTTAAAGGCTGGTGTCATTTTAATTTTTGACCAGCACTTACAAAAACTCATCTTTCAGCAGTGACTTTATTTCAAGAAATGCCTGTTCAAGTTCATATGCACAGGTTGTCCATGTCAACCCTTCAAATTCTAGTCAAATTATTATATGGTCATGCAATTCAACATTAGAAGCAAGGGGAAGAAGACGACA
The DNA here is from genome assembly GCF_040712315.1 of Castanea sativa. Lineage (NCBI taxonomy): Eukaryota > Viridiplantae > Streptophyta > Magnoliopsida > Fagales > Fagaceae > Castanea > Castanea sativa. The sequence goes on from NC_134022.1 coordinate 26,512,921, forward strand.
CCTCACCCTAAAGAATCATACATGAAAAGCGCACATCAGCTGACAAACAAAACCGACCAAAGAATGCATCAATGTATGATCATCAAGGAACAGTATAACGCTTAGATGAGCTCAAAGCAAAGAATGTAACAAATACAATGTTGTAGGCTTAAGTCAAGATAACAGGTTTTAGAATTTAAAAATAAAAATAATAATTTGAGGCCCCAATTAAATAACATATAATAAAATTACTATAAAGTTCATCATAATAGCAAAAATAATAATATACTTCATAAAAAGTTAGTATTTGTCACTTTATCATTCATCCATTCTATGAAGTTCAATGTAAACTGTTACAAAACAACAGTGTTAAAGAGACCTTTTTTTTCTTTTTTTTGTTTTGCTGTTAAGTAATAATGAATTTCGTTAAAGAATGTGCAAGAAGGGGCACAACCTAGTAAATGGGACGTATACAAGGGTAGACCCCTACTAAATTTAGCATCTAAAATTCAAAAGATCTAAAAATTCTAAGTTGTGGAAGCAGCCTGCATCCATTCTCAAGACCTTAAAAACAAGGACTTTAATACATCTATAGACATCACTTTTACCTCAAAAAGTGTGTGCATTCTTCTCTCTCTCTCGAAACGCACCAAATCAAACAAAGAGTGATTGCCTTCCTTACTTCGCTGTCATGTTTGCCAAATTATCCCTTCCAATATGCCAATAAGTTGACCACCATCTTCTGTATTACCCATTTAATCCCAAATTAGCATTACATCAAGCTCCACATATCACGAGCAATATCACACTGAAGTAGTAAATGATCCACATACCCTGTCTATTTTTAACTTCTTTAAATTAAAAGATGAGGAGCTTATAAGATTATCTGACTGCACTAATATCATACAGTATAATGAAGTTTTAGTCCAATGTACAGAGCTTCTATCCTTTTCCCAATTCAGACCTCACTTGAGCTCTTTCAGATACACCAAGAGCTACAACAATAAATAATGATACTTCTTTCTTTTAACTCTTCTACTTTTGGGAAAGCGTTCTTCAGGCTCTAAAAGAACTTCAGTGTGCATTTGTGACCAAAGCACTTCAAAATGATTGTGGAAACTCTCCTGAAACCAGCCCAGAATTTCTGAATGCAATTCCATAGGATTCTCTATCCAAGCCTCTCTTAACATAGCACAGCTATCAATTAATTTGGTCTTTAACTTGTTTAAAAGATTTCCTACCCTTTTTTGACCTGATGCCTCTGGCCTCAAAATGCAACTAGGAGGGGATGCCATAAACTTACGAACAGATCTTATGCATGGTAATACTTTGCCTTCAAGCAATGCATAAGCAAACACTGCAACTCGTTGCACATTATCTGTGATCGGCAAACTATGCAAGGGAAGTTCCCATAAATGAGGCCCAAAAGTAGGAATGACGTAACAGAATACTTTGTCAGTATGAGGCTCATAATAAGGCTTGGGATCTGTAAGAGCCTGGGAGAAGGTGCACAAAAACTGAGCATGTTTAACAAGCCACTCTGATTTTACACTAGTCACACCGTGCATGTATGGTCGTTTTGTCTGTATCAATTCACTGTAAACCAAGAACTCAGGGGGCGAACTAGAAACAGATGACCAATGATGCAGGAAGACAGTTTCTTTTACCATACAAGATTGATACCGAACAGCATGTGCCTTTTGGTCCCCTTCAGACGGTCTTGAAACTCGAATGCGTTTGGCAACCCTATCTGCCCATCCAGCACAGATAGCTTGGCCTAAGAGCTCTTCCTCATTCAGTAAGAGAGGGGGTTTATTGAAGGAAACCCTCCAAGCATGCTCTATGTCCTCTGGAGTTCCATGAATCCATGAGAAATCCTGCTCGGTGCCACAAAGGCCTTTTTCAAAGACCAGTTGAAGTAGCTGCCTTCGCAGATTGGACATTTCCTCCATGCTTTTCAGGTGTAATGCATTGTCATTGCAGAATTCCACCGGGCTTCCAGAAAGCTCAAAACACTGCAAAGCATGTGCTATGGTCAGAGCATCACTGCTAGGGTTGGAAAATTTTGCACGCGACACTTTCGAAATTTCTTTCAGTTTCTTTCTCCTCAATTTTTCTTGCTTGTCAATGACTTTCTCACTATCTAGGGTACCGGATTTCTCATCCTGCTCTATGTCATCTTTATTAGTGTGTCTTCCTTCAAGCTCCATGACAAATGGATTTGACAAACTCAAAGCTGCAGCTGCTGCAACTGCATATCCTAGAATCAAATTTGCACGGGCATAACTTTTCACCATCCTCATAGTTTGAATAACAGTAAGGAGCATCCTGGAGTGGCGTGGACTCATGGGAAAACGAGCCATGGCCTTCCCTAAGGGTGTCAATTTTCCATTTTTATCAAGTGCTTCAAGAGCCTTCAAGCAATGCTCTGCTTCAACCAATGCTTTGGTATTGGGAGGAGTTGGAAACGGAAAGTTTTGAACCTAGCATAAAAGAAAGAGATAAACATACTAAAATAAGCAAATTTTCAAATTTAAAAGAGCAAAATATAAGGTAGATCAGGGAGTTGATAATTTCCAAACCACCTGAAGTTCCACAAATCATATCTTCATTTGGTGAAACTATCAACTAAACTAGTGGCTACTGCCTATGGACAAAACAGCAGCAGTCCAAACCACGAATAAAATGTTGGGCAAGAGAAAAGTCAACAACTCAGCAAATTTCCAAGACCCAGTTCTTACCAGATAATACAAATCATTCATGTCATTAATGATTTTCTAACAGTTGAGGAAAAGCATAGGAAGAATAAAAACCCCACCCCAAATATGTTTAAGCAAATAATCAGGTTGACATTTGACACTGGGGATTCCACCAGTAAGTCTACTTTTGCCCAGCAAAATCAAAACTCAACACATGTTACCTGACCAAATGTGTACTATATAGAAAGTCACGCCATCCAAGATTTCAGGGAAAAAAAAAAAGAAGAAAGCGGAGGTAGATCAAGAAGCAATAAACACATACCTTATCAATACCCATGGATTTCATAAGAAGGACGACACCGTCAACAGGCATTTTAGATATTTGAGCAAGAGAAAAGTCAGGAAGTGTATTGGTAAAAACTGCAGAAGAGTAGAGACGGTAACAGTGGCCAGGCCCAGTTCTTCCAGCTCTTCCTGCACGTTGAGCAGCAGATGCCTTGCTTATCCACTGTATATCATATGTTTCCATGCCATTGGCAGTATTGTAGATCTTCACTTTTTCTCTTCCAGTATCAACCACATATTTTACACCTGGGATGGTAATAGAGGTTTCAGCCACATTTGTGGCAACAACAACAAGCCTCTCTCCTTCCTTGACATCTTTAAAAACACGAAGCTGGTCTGCAGCAGACAGCTTGGCATAAAGAGGCAGAACACTCAATGCACCAGCACAGAAACCATTGTCTCCTCCCTTTTTCTTCCCTGTGCAAGTGGATTGGTCTAAGCATCCTTCTGGACTAACAGGAAGAGCCTGTTTGCTATCAGAGACAGAGTTTAATGCAGTTTTTCCAGCCAAAGATTCAAAAGCAGCCTTTAGCGAAGCAAGGCTTGCATCCTCCCCTAAAATGTCTACAAGGCTATGATCACCGTCTTGAATTGTCTGATGTGATGCTTCCCCATCATCAACATCAAATTCCAGTTCACTCTCAGTTTCCGAATCATATGAATCATCAGAATGATCCTCCTCTATATCACACTCATCTTCCTCATAAGAGCTAAACCTGTCAGAATACTGGTGAACTGAATTTCCATCAACTTCAAATGCTTCACTAATATCCTTCATATTCATGTCCTCAACAAAATTTATGTCAGAGACTGCAGTGCAATCATTTTCTGCATCCCCCCTCAAATTTTTCATAATCAGCTTCTTTGAAGCTTTACGTAGCTCCTGACACAAGTGATTGACTTCCCGCTGGCCAGTAACGAATACAAGTATGCCCCCCTGTGGCAACCTCTTGTGAATTGCCAAGACCTTTTTATATGCTTGGCCAATATAATCCACAATCTCTGTTCTCTTTGAAAAGTGTATAGTTACTGGAAACTGTCTAGTGGGAACTTCTATAACAGGTGGAGGATCATGAAATATTCTTCTCCCAGAAATAAAGTCTTCCACTCGCAAGGTGGCACTCATCAGCACAAGTTTTAATGGATAAATCATATTTTCCGGACTTACATTTTGCCCTGAATGGACAATCTGTTGCTGCTTCTCATATTCATGCTGTTATCAAGCACAGGATTTTATAATAAGGAGATAAGATAGAAGAGACAAGTTTTGATTTTTACATTTACTAATGATAAATAATTATCAAGGTTTACCTGACGGATTCTAATTATACGTGAAAGCATTCCAATTAGAATGTCTGTGTTCAAGCTTCTCTCATGAGCCTCATCAAGAATTATGACAGAATAACGCTTCAACAAAAAATCATTCTGCAGCAAAAAGGGTTTTCTTTAGCCACATTGGAAAGAAGGTAACTCATTTAACTGAAGTCTACTTCATGTAAAGTAAAACACACAGGCAAGGGTGGCATGCTAACAGATGGCAAAGCATAATCAATTAAGGTGAAATAGTGAAAGCAACAGATATTGGAGTTTGGTCCTCAGCCCGAAGAACAACTATCAATATCTCATGCACAAAGCTAAAAAGCAGGTAAATTCTACAATTCTCTAAAAAATCCTACCCATACTTTTTTTTTTGAGAAGATAATTCTAACCATACTTAAAGTAATAAATTTTTTTAAAAAAATGTAGGATTTAAATAACCAAGCTCCATCAAAATAAATATGCAATTAGTAGCATTGATTAAAATTTTACCAATTTATCAGCTACCGCTACTGTGAATGCAAATTCTTCTCATGAAAAGAAAAACACATTAATGTCATGCATAAGTATTGTCAAAATTGATCACGTTTATGCATAGTCATTCACATCATAACTAGTCAGGAAAGCAAACCTGAACTTCTCGTAGTAAAATTCCATCTGTCATGAACTTGATCGAGCAACTGTCTCCAATCTTCTTGTCATACCTAACTTGAAACCCAACCTCTTTACCGAGATGGAGACCAAGCTCATATGCCACTCGCTTGGCTGTGGCAAGGACAGCAACACGACGTGGTTGAGTAACTCCAATAATACCACTTTTACCACCCAACTCGCTTGAACCAAAGCCAGCTTCATAAAGAAACTGAACAATGCCAACAAAAAATGCAGCATTAAGATTGTCACTCAAGGGGAAATGTAACTTTAAATTCAGGTGGCAAATCTAACCAAGCATCAAGCAAAACCCACCTGTGGAACTTGAGTGGTTTTACCACACCCAGTCTCTCCACATATGATAACAGAGGCATGATCATTTATAGCTTCCATTATCTCCTGCTCCATCATGACTATTGGAAGATCCTTCCTAGTGTTCTGAACCTCATTGGGCCTAGAAACGTGCACTACAGTTGGGGCAATTTGAGGTCTCTGCACAGGAAAACCTTGTAGATTGATTGTACTTCTGTACTTGGCCTTTTGGCTCTCATCTTCCTTATCCTATCACATGTCAAACGCCCAATCTTCTGTTAGTAAATAACAAACATATATAAAAATTAACAAACAGATATCATGTCAATTCTTATTATTCTGTTATACAAAAAATTATATATTATGGAGGGGGGCTTTTTAAGGTGATGTGCAAGAGTTATAAATGAAATTATAATTTCACGTGAAAGATACATAATGCTGAAAGCATAACATCTTGGTTGAATTCTGGTATACAACAGCTGTAAAATGCAACCAAAACAAATTGAATCCGCAGAGCTTGATTTATTAAAAAAAAAACATTTTAAACTTCCATTCAGATTATCATCTTAAACCATCCTAAGATTATACAAATTCTTTTTGAAGACTCTTTTAGTTTCTCTTATTCTTCCATTTAGAACTGGCCAAGTGGGCTGGGAGATATAGCATTACAATACTCACTCAGTTTGGTGCATGTGCAAACAAAGACAAATACTTTTGATAAATCGATAATTGGGGATGTGGGGGGATTTAAACCCCGGATGTCTCCGTTGGAAACACTAAGAGGTGCCAACCAATGAGCTACATGGCTTTTGGCAACAAAGTCACTGATACTAAATATCATGCTTTTTGTATATACTTTTAAATTTTCCAACCTTTAACAATCCACAATTTTATGACCAAGAGTTCAATTCATGATATCTAAATGTCATATATAAATCTTAACCCTTTACTTGTATATCCATTCTTTAACCAATTATAATCTGAGTATGAAGCATACCATTAACCTAGAGCTTTCACTGCCATCATCTATGCATGAAATGCGCAAAGAATCTAGATTTCCGTCTTTTTGCATAGAAGTGCTGTTGTCTTTGTTAAAAACTTCTTCAGCTTGTAAGCCAACAATGGATCCACTATTTTCACCGCCATAAACTGGCCCTTGAGATGATTCCAAAGAAAAAGACGCATTCTTTAGGGCTTCTCTTTCCACTATCATTGGTTGCAATGAGTCATCCTCACTGAAATCCTGCCCTGATGAAATTTCATCTATCTCGGGTCCAGTTCCAACAGCATCAGCATCATCATCATCATCATTACCCTTCCTCTTGAGTGGCTGGCTGCTGTCTGGAACTTCTAATCCAGCATTAGAAAATTGTACAGCCCTCCTACGTTTTTCCTTCATGGTTTCAGGCTACATGAACATGATACTATCATGTCAATACAATCCCACAAGACTTCACCAAAACATTAAAAATATCATCATTTTTCAATTACAAAGCACCAAAAACATCATTGATTTAACAATACAAACCTGACCAATATCTTGTACAGACTGCAAAAGGGGAAACGCGTTCTCCGGAAGCTTGTACTTCCTGATGGTACAGATTTTAAATTATACATTAAAAATTCCACACACTAGTCAGATTAAAAAAATAAAAAAAAATAAAAGAAAAAGAAAATTAAACTAGAAAACAATCAATTGAGGAAATCATAACAACATACTCTAAGGTCTCGATGCTTTTTGACAGCAGAAGTGTTTTCTCCTTCTCCTCCTACACAAAACAAAATCTAAAGTCAATTTAAATGAACAACCATACACAAGAACCAAAACAAAAGTCACAATTGAATTACTCATCCAAGCACCTCCAACTTCCTTAGCTTTCTCTTCTGAGAGTTGCTCAGCTTCGGTTTCTTTTCCACTACAACCTTTTTGCGCTGTACAAACCAATTGCAAACTTTCAAAAAATTCAAAACAAAATCTAAAACAAAACTAATCAGTTCAATGTGTATACCTTTTTAGTCTTTTTCTTATCCGGCAAGATTAATGCATTGCTATCGCAACCTTCCAAACTATCAAATGGAATCACGAATTCATTAACATACAAGAATTGTTTCTGTTTCCAAATATCAGCTTAAGAGTAATCAGTGTTTTCTTCAATTCATTGAACATTCAAAATTTTAAACTTACCTCCATGAACGTTTTCTATTATTCGATTCTGGCGAATTTTCAACAGACACCTCCATTGGTGCTCTTCTTTGAATAACCTTCAAAAGAAGAAGAAATAAAAAAAAAAACGTGTAAGCATTGTAATGAACTCTAATTTTCATGGAGACAAAATCCAAAAGAATACAATTCGATTTTTACTCCAAATTCAAAGTGAAGTTCTTGTTCGGAGAAGAAGATTCCAGAGATTTTTACAAGTTTGAGAAATTTGCTATTCAAAGTGAGTTTGAGGGTTTGTGCATTACTGTGTTCGCGACGGCGCGAATATGGAGATTCTGAAATTGTTTTTTTTTTTTTTTTGGGTTAGGGTATTAAACAGTTAAACGACAATTATAAAGTCGTTGTGGCTGAAAACGACAGTGCGTACTTGGCGCTTAACTTTCTCAAAACGACTATTTTTTGGGTGAGAGCAGAGTAATACGGCAACAAGAGAGAGAAACTCACGAAGGAGAGAACCAAATGATGATTCCGGTGGCGGTTGATTCTGCGGCGAAAAGGACGGCAGCGACCGTTGTTGGTGGTGCGAAGCAGCGGCGTTCTAACTGATGTCCCCTATACGGTGAAAAGGTGAACCTACTTATTGCTTAACTTTAAAATGTGTTCTGTGGCAGGATACTATTGGTGGATGTAAACATCTTGGTTTTACTACCCCCAATACTTAATGAATTTGAACTCAAAGAGAGACGTGGCAGCACAGTATTGGTGGGGCAAAAACATCTATGATTCATTAAAATTCATTTCAATCTTCTAATTTTGCTTTCATTTTCTACCTTTCAAATTTATTATTATTATTATTATTTTTTTTTAAGAATCAATACCGAGCAATAACATTACTGAACTAGAAAATCAAAAGATACAAAAAAAAAAAAATGGCAGGTGAAACATGCTCCATCCAAACTAATTGTTAGGAGTTTTACGAGTTGCTGATGATGGCATGAGGAAGGAGGGTGCTTGGGCAATATTGGGCTAGTCACATGGCTTCATGTTTTCTCAACACACTCATGACTCCTTAGGCCTAACTAGTGATACTCCTAAAGGCTCTTTGAAGGGGACTTGCTCAGTCTCCCTACTTGAGTTGGATCGATGACCAGTGATGAGGGGCAGCATGTAGAGGCACCTTACTCCACATGATGCCCCAAGGCCATGGCAAAGGTGGGTCATGGTGGGCAAAGATGGGTTTGATGATGATGGGTAGCAGCAGGTGGTGGTGGTGCATGGCATTGGTGGCTTAGTTGTTAGTTTCTTGTATGTGGGATTGGTGGCTTGAGTGCAAAGCAGGGTTGGGCTGCTGCGATGATTGAATATTGTGTGCAAGGCATTGGGCTAGATGGGGCTGGCTGAATGCATGGACAAGTGCTAGTGAGCTGATGACAGTTACGTTGTGTGCTACATGTGGGCATGTTGTGTGAGTTGTGGTGCTGATGGGAAATCTTGAGCATGGGCCAAGCCTCCCCAAAATGTGTGGGAACATGTTGTGCGGGCTGTAGGAGGATGGGCAGAGGTCCTATGATCTGCTGAGACATGGGTTGTGCATGTGCAACATATGCAGTGGCAGTTACTAAGTAGTTACTAGGCAGTTCCTAACTTTCTGGATGTTCAAACCTGTTGTGTAAGTGCTGGAAACGTGGAGAGCAGGCCAAGATAGCATCATTTGAAGGTGTCCCAAGTCAGAACACAAGTGACAAATTGTCCAAGACCCAAGGTGTTACTAGGTAGTAACTGCCATAGTAGTTTAATTCTGTGTATTTAACCCTAAGGCTGTTAGGGGTGTCAACAACAAAGTGTATTTGGCCTTGGAAAAATTCTGTGTAATTTTCTAGGTTTGTAAAAGGGTTTCCTTTGTACTTGAGATTAAGTAATAAAGGTTGAGGGTGGGTTCTCTGTAAATATTGTGTGTGCTCTGTGTTTAAACATCCCTATATAATCTGTTCTAAGTGTTATTGCAATGAGTGTGTGGTGTTGGCTGAGACTAAGTCAGGGACTTAGGGTCATCACAGGCAGAAAAATATGAGTGAAAAATTGACCCTGTGACACTAGTAAAGGTAAACGTTTGGATTTTACATCTTAACGTTTCAGAATTTGGATTTTACCCCTTAAATTTTAGGAGTATTTGGATTTTTCAAACACTCCCAAATTTTAGAGGTGTAATTTGCAATTTACCCAAATTTTAAACTCAAAGAAAAAAAAAAGTCTGCACCATTCAAGAAAGTTTTCATAAGACTTTTTTTATTTTCTTTTTTTCATCACAAATCACAATAATAACAAAAGGAAGTATTATTTTCTAACAACTTTCATTGTGTTTCACGTATTAATCCTAATAGGTCAATACTAGTATGCCACGTAGACCATCAATGTAATGAATGCAAAAACACAAGCCATGACAACTAATGTAGTATCGTGATAATAACACCAAACACTAAGTATTCTAGGCTCAAACTCAAAAGGATGCAAATTAATGGCATCATTCATGTCAGAATCTCTACAAAAATAATATTAATTTCGTTTCGCACTGTTACAATTAAGTCTGATTTTTAATAATTTTAAAATTAGGCTATAGCAACAAAATAAATCGTTGCAATAATTTATTGCAACATAAATTTTGTTGCAACAAGTTGGCCATAGAGGGCTTTTGGGATTGGATCACCCAATTCTTCAAGCTCTATCATAACAAAACTTTCGTTGTAATAAGTTGTCGCAACAAAAAAATTTGTTACAATAAGATATCCCAACAAAAAAATTCATTGCAATGATTATTGCAACAAAAAATTCAATATTTTTTCTTGTAACATAACAGAAGAAGCATACACAACACATGAACAAACCTAAAATTAGGCTTCTGTAACCAACAATAGTATTGTAAGGTTTTAAACTATGTATCAAACATAATTTATAAATCATAGTTAACTTATGCTACTATATGTATAAGCATAGTCATAATAGTGAGCCTATATAGGAGCCAAGTATGGTGCAATGCAACTGTAGTAGAACATGTACTTGCATGGTGGAAGACTCGACAACTCATCTCCATCAACAAAGTAAAACAAACAAATACAACACTTTTCCATGTAATAGGGAACATGAGACATATCGTGAAACACGATCGTAGAGATCCCCTTAGGAATGCGAGGAAGGTCAACTGAATCTCCAATCCTAGGCCGATATTGGTATGCCACGTAGACCATTAACCTAATGAGCGCAAAAACACAAGCCGACAACGAATATAGTATCTTCATAATAACGCCAAGCGCTAAGTATTCTAGGCTCAAACTCAGAAGGATGCAAAATAACGGCATCATTCATGTTAGAATCTCTACAATAAAAAAAAAAAATCATTTCACACTATTGCAATAAAATTTGATTTTTAATAATTTTAAAATTAGGTTATAGCAACAAAATAAGTCGTTGCAATAATTTATTGCAACAGGTTGGTCACCCAATTCATCAAACTCCATCGCAACAAAAAAAATTTGTTACAATAAGGTATCGCAACAAAAAAAATCGTTGCAATCATTATTGCAACAAAAAAAATCAATAAATTTTCTTGTAACATGACGTAAGAAGCATACACAACACATGACAAAACCTAAAATTAGGCTTCTATAACCAACAATAGTATAGTAAGGTTTTAAACTATGTGTCAAACATTATTTATAAATTATAGTTAACTTATGCTACTATATGTATAAGCATAGTCATAATAGTAAGCCTATATAGGAGCCAAGTATGGTGCAATGCAACTGCAGTGGAATATGTACTTGCATGGTGGAAGACTCGACAACTCATCTCCATCAACAAAGTAAAACAGACAAATACAACATTTTTCCATGTAATAGGGAACATGAGACATATCGTGAAACACAATCGTAAGGATCCCCTTAGGAATGCAAGGAAGGTCAACGGAATCTCCAATCCTAATATGTCAATATTGTAATGCCACGTAAACCATGAATGTAATGAGCGCAAAAACACAAGTCATGACAACCAATGTAGTATCTTAATAATAACGCCAAGCGCTAAGTATCCTAGGCTCAAACTCAGAAAGACGCAAAATAACAGCATCATTCATGTTAGAATCTCTGCAAAAAAAAAAAAACTAATTTCATTTCACACTATTGCAATAAAATTTGATTTTTAATATTTTTAAATTAGGTTATATCAATAAAATAAATCATTGCAATAAATTATTGCAACAGGTTGGTCACTCAATTCATCAAGCTCTATCGTAACAAAAACTTTCATTGCAATAAGTCATTGCAACAAAAAAATTTGTTACTATAAGGTTTCACAACAAAAAAATTCGTTGCAATGATTATTGCAACAAAAAAACCAATAAATTTTCTTGTAACATGACAAAAGAAGCATACACAACATATGAAAAAACCTAAAATTAGGCTTCTGTAACCAACAATAGTATAGTAAGATTTTTAACTATGTATCAAACATAACTAATAAACCATAGTTAACTTATGCTACTATCTTTATGAGCATAGTCATAATAGTAAGCCTATATAGAAGAATGAAACACACCAACAAAAAAAAAAAACTAAGAAGCATCCCCATCCCATCATTTGGAAGTCCACTCAATCGTCTCCAAACGAAATGACACCTCATAGGGGCATGTAGAGGCTAGAGCTAAGTATTTCTTAAAATTATCTGTGCATAAACTATAAAGTGCTACTTTATTTATGTTAGAAATACTGAATAATTGTATTGTATTTCTCACTGAAACAATATACATGAGTGTCTTTATATATGAGGCATATGAGTGCAGTACAAGTAAGAGAGTAGTACAAGAATGTGTGTTATACAAGTAATCTAGTTGGGCCTAAAGCCCATAGTACTATACACGTTAACAACCACCCTCAACCTCAAGGTGGATGTGAGACCAGCTTGAGGTTGTCAACTAAATCACGAAGGCGTCCCTTAGGATGTGACTTGGTGAAGATGTCTGTAAGTTGATCTTTGGAGGAGACGGAGAAGAGCTTGAGAGCACCATGAACTAGATGATAACGGATAAAATGATAATCAATCTCGATATGTTTAGTCCGTTTATGGAAGACATCATTGTGAGCAATATGAATGGCACTCTGATTATCACAATAAAGAGGAGTAGCAGAGGACGTAGACACACCTACGTCCTTAAGAAGCCATCGTAGCCAAAGGAGCTCAGGTGTTGTATCAGCAAGGGGACGATATTCTACTTTAGTACTGGAGCGGGCCACAAAGGTTTGTTTCTTACTTCGCCAAGAAATCAAGGAAGAGCCAAGGAGAAAACAATAGCCAGTAATGGACCTGCGATCAGTAGGATCTCCTGCCTAATCAGCATCAGAGAGTGCACGGAGTACAAGAGGAGACTGAGCTGAGTAGAAAAAGCCATGGAAGAGAGTGCCCTTCAAGTATCGAAGAATGTACAAAACATCAGCATAATGAGTCGATCGTGGAGCAGACAAATACTGGCTGACCTGATGAACAGCATAGGAAATGTCTAGACGAGTAACTGTGAGATAAACTAGACTGCCAACCAATCGTCTGTAAAGAGAAGGATTAGACAATGGTTTCTCCCCCAAGAGAGTCAGATGCGCATTAAGCTCAACTGGAGTGTCAACAGTCTTACTGTCAGTGAGTCCAAGTCAAGACAAAATGTCAGAAGCATACTTGGCTTGAGTAATATAAAGACCATCTGTGGAATGAGTGATTTCAAGACCCAAGAAATAGTTATGGTGTCCAAGATCTTTCATCTCAAACTGCTGATTGAGAAAATCCTTGAGTTCTTGTATGCCACTAAGGTAATCACTAGTTATGATCATATCATCCACATAGAGGAGAAGTAAAATGGTGCATTTATCAGTGCGACGAAGAAATAAGGCAGCATCATAAGGACTGGTAGTGTAACCCAAGCGAAAGATGGTAGAACTGAACTTTACAAACCAAGCTCGTGGAGCTTATTTAAGACCATACAATGCACATCGAAGGCGACAAACCTTGTTTGATTCAACAGAAAGACCTGGAGGAGGTTGCATGTAAACTTCTTCACTCAAATCCCTATTAAGGAAGGCATTTTTAACATCCATCTGAAGAAGATCCCATTTTCTAGCAGCAGCAACAGCCAAAAGGGTACGAACAGATGAGATGCGAGCAACTGGAGCAAAAGTCTCTTCATAATCAATCTCATACTCCTGTGTAAAACCTTTTGCAACAAGAAGAGCCTTATAGCGTTCAATGGACCCATCAGAGCGAGTCTTAATCTTGTAGATCCACTTACAACCAACTATAGACTGTCTAGGAGAGAGAGTAACTAGATCCCAAGTATGGTTTTTGGTTAATGCATCAAGTTTCTCTTTCATTCCAATCTGCCATAAAGGGTCAGTGGAGGCCTCACGATAGGTCTGAGGCTCGTGGAGTGTAGCAAGGACAGTGTAACAATGATAATCAAGTAAATGTGTCGGAATGGATCTTACCCGGGTTGAGTGGCGAGGTGGAATGTCTTGTGGAGGTGGAATGTCTTGTGGAGGATCTTCAGGTGGAGCAGGAGCAGGAGCAAGAACAGGGGACCCATGCTCAAGTTGGGATAGCTCGTCATCAATCTATTCATCTTCAACCTGTCGAGAAGGAATATCAAAAATATCTAGAGGTTGGATAGCAAAATCCAAAGGAGGATCAAAAGTATTTAAAAAAGGAACATAAGACTCGTCTGGAAAAACTTCTAAAACAAAAGAGGTAGTTAGGGAAGAATGAAAGTGAGAGAGTTCAACAAACAAGTGGTGTTCCCAGAAGACAACATTACGAGAAACACGAAGACGATGAGACACAGGATTATAACACCGATACCCCTTTTGTGTTTTGCCATAACCAAGGAAACAACAAAGTCTAGACCGAGGCTCAAGTTTGTTGTGCTCATGAGGTTGAAGAAGAACGAAACAAACAGATCCGAAGAAGCGAAGGTGATAATAGTCAGGGGGTGACCCAAAGAGGCGCTCATACGGAGTTTGATTATGGATAATAGTGCTTGGAATGCGATTAATGGCATGAGCAACATGAAGAGCAGCTTCACCCCAAAATGGAGGAGGAACTTTGGCAGAAAGAAGAAGAGCACGAACAGTGTCAAGAATGTGACGGAGTTTTCGTTCAGCTCGACCATTTTGCTGAGAGGTACCTGGACAAGTTAGATGATGTACAGTGCCATAGGAGTGTAACAGAGCTTGAAAGCATATTGAGTATATTCAAGAGCATTATCAGATCGAAAAATTTTGATACATTTGGAAAATTGTGTTTCAACCATTTTTGCAAAGTTACTGTATATTGGCAAAATTTCAGAACTAGATTTCATAGGAAATATCCAACTATAACGAGAATAATCATTAATAAAAACAACAAAATATCGAAATCCACCAATACTAGCAACAGGAGAAGGTCCCCAAACATCAGAATGAATTAACTCAAAAATGCTATTAGAAATAGAATCACTATTATTAAAAGGTAAAGCTGGTTGTTTTCCTAACTGGCATAAAGTACAATCAAAATGGTCTTTAGACATAGAGCCTAACAGACCCTCAAAGGCTAACTGTTGTACCCGAGAAGAGGGTGCATGACCAAGACAAGAATGCCAAAGTGCAAGAGAAGGTAAGGAAGAAACCGCAGCAGCAGCAGCAGCAGCAATAGACACTGGAGCAACAGGTGGAAGATGAAGATTGTCTACAGGAAACATACGCCCAACTCTAGGACCGGTCCCAAGCTCTTGTCCCGTCCTCGAATCCTGCACAATGCACCCAGAATAGTAAAAAATAAGGCGATATCCTAGTTCAGCTAATTATCCCATAGAGCACAAATTATAAAAATAGGTCAGGTACATGGAAGACCCTAGGAACAAAGATGTTGGAGGTCGAAACAAAACATAGACTATTCCCATGCATGGTGGAACCATCAGCTATATGAATATTTAGAGGATGTGGTGCAAGGTCAAGTTTGGAGAATAAGGACGAGTGAGGTATTACGTGATTGCAATAGGCAAAATCAAAAAGCCAAGTTTGAGACTTATCGGGTAAAACTGAGAGAGCAGTGAAAAGAGATGCATTACCAGCCATACGAACAGCCTGAGCTATGATCTCCTGTAATTCAGTGGGTGAGAGGTTGATAGTGGATCCAGAAGACTGGGACTCAGCTGAAATGGAGGCATTGGCGGAGTAGACTCAGTATTAGCAACTGCAGCAGTAAATTTGTTGCGACGGTAACAAGTCTCAATAGTGTGGCCAGGACGCTTGCAATAGTTGCAGATCTTTTTATTGTTCTGCTTGCGACGATGGCTAGAGCCAGAAGGATCACCTGATCGCTGAGGTTACTCTATGGGTGGAGCAGAAGGAGTAAGAGCCAGAACATTAAACTTATTCTGGACTTGAAGAGTTGCAAGGCGAGCTTCGTCTCTTACTAACTCGTTCACAGCAGTATCAAGAGAAGGAGGAGGACTACGATTATAAAGCTAACCTCGAATGGGCTCATAGTCCTTGTGAAGTGACATCAGGAACTCATAGAGACGAAATTCATCTCTAACAGCAGCATATTGTTGAGCATCTTTTGAGCATGCCCAAGTTGGGTCAGAAAGGTTAATTTGGTCCCAAATGAAGTGAAGCTGATCATAGTAGTCATTGATGGATTGCCCTGGTTCTTGCCTGAGTTGATGCAATTCAACCACTAACTGATATTTCATGGATCCGTGAGTAGTGGAGTATCTTTTGGCCAATATTTCCCATGCTGATTTTGCATCATCAAAGCTGCCCAACAGATTGGAGATGGAGGGAATAGAAGTGTTTCGAATCTATGTGAGGATCATATGATTGTGACTATCCCATTCAATCATGCGACTGAGGAAGGCAGTATCTTCTTCACTTGCCCCCTTCACAGGAATAGTGATTGCACCAGTACAATAATGCCAGAGCATGCGACCCTTAAGAAAACTGCGCATAGCTTGAGACCAAGATAAGTAATTCTTATTCTCTTCCAATACAGTATTGATGGGGCGAGGAAGAAAAACATCTTTTTTATCCATTTAGAAACACAATATACAAAAATAGACTGCAAAAATGAAATCTATGCAAAAAAATGAGTAAGGAGAACCTAGACTGCAAAAAGTCAACTCTGAGAAAAAGTCAACAATCAAAGTCAACGCCCGGTCAACGGTCCGGTCAAAGTCAACGGTCCACTCGGTCAAAGGTGATGACTTCAGCAAGATGACGTGGCGCTTAAGGCTGATGTCAGCATGAGCAATTAGGGCTGACGTGGCATAATGACGTCAGCGATGAAGTCAACAGGCTGGTGTTGGCGCGTGAAGGCACATGAGAGCGCGTGAGGGCGCGTGACCAACAGTGGTGGCGCATGA
Source organism: Castanea sativa (assembly GCF_040712315.1). NCBI lineage: Eukaryota > Viridiplantae > Streptophyta > Magnoliopsida > Fagales > Fagaceae > Castanea > Castanea sativa. The sequence goes on from NC_134022.1 coordinate 26,529,815, forward strand.
AGGCACGTGGCAATACAACCGAGATAAGCAACGGCGCGTGGAGGCGCGTGGCTTTTGACGCAAATTACTCTTGCGGCGCGTGCAAGCGTCTGTGGACTTCGTTGGCTACTGGACTTCCACAAGTGTGTAGATTGGCGCAAGACGATCTCAATGGTACCTGCAGAAAATTAATCGGAGTAATTTTAGAGTCGGTGATGAGAAGAGTAGTGGTCTTTGTGGTGTGGGACTCCTCAACGGTGACGGCTGCAGGTCCAGAACCTAAGGACAACGGTTGGGAGACATCGGAGGTTCAACGGCGAAAGGCTGCAAAAACATAGACGTTGGAAGAATGATCCCAGCTTCCAATTAATTAAAGTCTTAGCAAAAACATAGGCTTGATAATGAACTTATGTTAGATCCTAAACTCAAAAACTTGATATTGAGCTCAAGTTTATATGGACTAATTAATCAAGTAAAGCTAAGTCGAGTTCAAGCTTTTAGACTTTTTAACTAGTTCGCGCTTGAACTTAAACATTATTTGTAAGCTTAGTTTGAGCTTAAACTACGTTTTAATATTTTACTATTGTTATTGAGCTGAGCTTAAACATTCACTTCTCAATAAAGCTTAGCTCGTTTATGACCCTAGAGTTAAGTCATAACCTAAACCTTAACCCAAAGGTTTGAACTCAAGAATTACCCCATCAATAAGTCTAGGATTACCAAAAAGTAAAAAAAAATAATAATAATAATAAAAAAAAAAATAAAAAATAAAAATTGACAACTATTGAGGTGGCAAGTTGTTATTAGTAAATAAAAAAAGTAATGTTATTAGTAAGAGAAAATAAAAATTAATAAAAAATTTTCAACTAAATTGTTGTGTATATAGCATTATTATTATCAGATTCTAAAACCCAACCATGGAGGGAGAGCCCAATAAGAAAAATAAATAAATAAAACAATAAGTCTAATGTCATGATAATCTATATATATATATATATATATAATAGGTAAAGCAAAGAGAAAATTCAATTAAGCTTCAAATTGGAATTTAATTAGAGTATAATTTTGTATCATATGTCTCATCTAATCTAAATTTTAGAATTTTGTGCCAAGTGAATTAATTTAGTGTAAAAAATGAATTTCAATTAGAGTTTAATTTTGCGCCACGCGTCCCATCTAATCTAAATTTTTAAATTTTTGTGTCAAATTAATTAATTTAGTATAGAAAACGACGAATCCAATATAATAAACCCTAAAAAACATAATCATATAACTAAAAAGAATTCAAATTTGTAAGTCATCTATATATATATATATATATATATAAGCTGTAGGAAAGACTGTAACTTCTTCCTTTTCTGGTGTGGCTGTCACTTTTGTTGATTATCAAGAATCTTCGAAAGGACAAACCTAACTTCAACATCACCATTCTGGTTTCTGATGAAGAAAGAAGTGTTGGACTGGATTGGCTGAGATGCCTGATGAAGAGTCTCATATTTTGTGATCCATGACTCTGGAAAGAGCTTTTTCATCTGATCTTTGTTCAATTGTCCTGGAACAAATGTGCACATAGGTGTCATGCCTGGATCAACTTGAATCAAAAGAGCATCATTGGACTGGGCTATCTCTGGTATAGCTATGTCAAAAGCATGGTTTTGGAGTCTGTAGGCAAGCTGATATTGAAGTGTAGCTGCAAAAGTATCATGCACTTGAGAAGCTCCTGCAATCTGGATTTGGACTTTAAGAGCATCACAAAGGTGAGGGTCTTTGAGAGACATGTTGAAATTGGGGAAAAGGGTGACAAAGACTGTTTCCGCATTGAGTGTGGTTTGGATAGTTCCTATAACTGCATTGTGGTATTCCAAAAATCTAGAATCAAGAAGAGCAATTCTAGAAGCTATAAGGAGTCCTTTTCTGCCATGAAAAGTGAGTGCGAGTCTTACTGCACCAAAATGGAGGTGAGTATAACCTTGTCTTTGCCATGGAATGACAAACTCTCTGGGAAGGGCAAGGGTGATAAAGTTTTCTTTTTCACTAGTTGGAATATTGAACTGGTCGAACTTTGAGGCTTGGACATATTCTTTTACACTAGAAGGATGAGAAGGACCTAGAAACTTTTTTATGGATTTTTTGAAGGTTTTTTGAAGTTTATCAAACACAGTATAAGGATTTACAATAGGGAAATCTGTAATAGGTATTTTACTATCTTCAGGGACATGGGATATTTCGTATAAATAGTCTAATCTATTTGCAGTAGATTTACGAAGGGAAAGATCACAAGAAGTGGTAATGGTATCTGTGACTGCTGAGGATGTGACTGCTGAGGATGATGAACTAGCCATGATAGTTTCTAAAATGAAGAACTGTTTTTCTAAGGTCTGACAGGACTAAAACGCCACTCCTAGACTCACATCCACTAGATGACTCAGGAAAAATAATTCTTTAACACTTTTAGTACAACCCCTTAGTGTTCTACTTGATTATCAAATCCAGTGTTCTGATGTGATTTTCACAGAGGATCCACAATAAGTGGCAACTGTAAATCACAGAGCATACTAATCAGGACAATAATTCAAGAATACTAATCAAAGGAGAGTGAAACTGGTTGCAAGGCTTTAGCAGTTTTGTGTTGCATAGCAATTTTGAGTTGTATAGCAGTTTTGTGTTGCATTAGTACAACCCCTTTGACACTTTTAGTACAACCCCTTAGTGTTCTACTTGATTATCAAATCCAGTGTTCTGATATGATTTTCACAGAGAATCCACAATAAGTGGCAACTGTAAATTACAGAGCATACTAATCAGGACAATAATTCAAGTATACTAATCAAAGGAGAGTGAAACTGGTTGCAAGGCTTTAGCAGTTTTGTGTTGCATAGCAGTTTTGAAATTATAATCCAATTTTGTGCCATGCGACTAAATTTATGTGGGAACTGCACCATAATTATTCGCTTAAGCTTGTGCCATGTGTCTACTTAAGTTTTTTAATCTTTGTGTCAATTGAGTTAATGAGTGAAAAATACTAAAAATCTAATATTAATAAACTATAAAATTATAAATAAATAAAAACAATTACATTTACTCAATAAAAATCACATGTTTCTTAAAAAATAAATAAAATAAAAATCACCACATAATAAAAATCACTACACGTTCTATCTTATTAAAAATTAGAAAAAAAAAATGATGTAGTATTAAATTTAGATAAGAATTTTAATATGTGTCTAATTACGTTTACTTAAAAAATAATAATTTGACTAATTATCTATATTTTATGATAAAAATTGTATTTAATTTTAAATATATTTATATGTATGCATAAATGCATGTGTTATATGCTTTTGAAAAATTAATTTGACTAATTATTTATATTTTTATAATAAAAATTTTATTTAATTTTAAATGCATCAATACGTTTGCATGAAATTATATACTAGTTTTTATTTATAAATATTTCATAACAAATTATGGATGAGATGAGAAAATGACGTTAACGGTAAACCCAAACATCTCTAAAAGTTGGGTAACATAATGGACAATTGGAACTCTACCAAATTAATTTTTCCAACAATTTCTAGTTTCTCTAGTGACAAGTCGAGCTAAAGAGAGTCCTAGCCAAAAGATGTCCTACCCTTTTCAGTCACTGATTGATCCCTAACTAGCAATATGTGATACCTTTGACCACCAATAATCAAACAAAGAGTAGATGTCAAGTCATAACCAATGCCAGTGACAAAATTATTGTCAGAAAGTGATAGAGGAACAGTCATCTTCATATATCTGCAGGACTATGGAAGGAAATTCTCATGTCGGCCAATCGAAATCAATTTGAAAGCCAAACACCATCGGTTGGTGCAGTGTCATATAATTTTAAATGTAAAAATAGTGCCGTGAGACTCAATTTTAAAGTTATTTTTACTGAAAAAAGTACTTACAAGTCTCATAAACAATACATAAAACTCAAACATAAAGAAGCGCGTCTACTTTCCTTTTCAGTGCAATCCAAACGTGCACTGACTGTTTGAATAAACAAACACAGTTGTTACAAGTAATCTCTATCCTTTCCACACAATATATGCAACAACTAGTCAGGTTCCTAGAACCTATACTTGATGTTGAACTTAATTAATTTGCTTGATAATCGTGGGCTATAACTGTAGTTATCCCATTCATTTATAATATGGAGCCCACACAATTTGTCGAGTTCAATAAGCATTTCACACGGCATGGTGGCATCAATACAATCAAACGATTTCCTATCATCATGCAGATGGGGTTGGTATTGATCAGTTTCATGCAGATAAACTTCACGGTTTAGGCAGCAATAATAGATTGAACGCTCCAAACTGGCCAAATACTTGATTGAGCACAAACCAGATTTCAGTCGCTTGAGGTGGTTTTGACTTCGCGAGAAAGGAAATAAGTTCGGTACAACCTAACTTAATAGGACTTCTATATGAAATGCACAAGTTAACGATGAGAACAAGGAAAAGTATTTTTATTATCAAGCCTAAATTACAATGTCTAAATTACAAAGCCTATTGACGCACTTTCAGGCATTAAGTTACAAGCCTACTTGATAAATCTGATACAAAGAGAGAGTCATTTTGCTAGGTTTTGGTGTTTCCATGTTTGCGCCCTGTGTGAGAATATTTTTCTCTATTTATATATGAGGCTTTGATAGTTAATCTTGTCTTTATACATGTGCTCTTATTTAAATGAACCGGCTCCAAATAACCTTGCTATTCAAAATAATCAATAATATGATAAAACTTTTATAGTTTTTGAGAATCAATAACACTTTTATCACTTAAGGACTTCATTTTATTGTTAACTTATTAGTAATATGCCATTATATATATATATATATAGGTATATATATATAGGTAAAATTTAGAGAAAATTCAATTATAATTTAAAATTAGAATTCAATTTTGCTTCATATGTCTAAATTTATGTAAGGTCACATCTTAATTATCCACTTAAGTTTTTTAATCTTTGTGCTAAGTAAGTTAATGAGTGTAAAATACTTAAAAAATCACATATACTCAATAAAAAAACTAATCACATATATTCAATAAAAATCATCACACAACAAAGATTATCTCACATTCTATTTTATTAAAAATTAGAAGAAAAAAATCATAAGCAGTATTAAATTTGGGTTAGAATTTTAATATAAGTAATTATGTTTACTTTTAAAAAAATAATTTGACTAATTATTTATATTTTTATGATTTAAATTGTGTTTAATTTTAAATGTATCCATATGTATGCATGTGTTATATGCTATTTTTTTTATTAATAATTTGACTAATTTTTTATATTTTTATAATAAAAATTGTGTTTAATTTTAATGTATCTAATTATCTATGTGTTTGCATGAGTTACATGCTAATATAACTTAATACTTTGGTACATCTAGTGTTGACACATGCACTGTTACTAAATTAAATGTTTGGCCTAACAACACTAAGCCAAAGTAGACCAACCCAAATGTTAATATTGCATTGCCATAAGCAGGGACAAAGCCAGAACTTTGAGTTAAGAGGGCAGCTTTATTGTTGGCTGTGTGCAGCGATTTCAACATTTGACTTTGTTATTACTTAACTACTATTTTTTTTTTTTTTTTGTGTGTTGGTAAGAACAAAATTATCTTTTTTTAGGATTTTTTAAAGGGCTAGGTTGTTTATTTTAAATAAAATTGGTTAATTGAGCTTAATTTTTTTTTTTTAGATTTACTATTTGTAATTTTTGTTGTTGAGCTATTTCTTTTGGGCTTGTATATTTTGTTTTAAATTTTAGATCTATAAAATTTTTTATAGTCACTAAAATGAGGAAAATTCTAGCGCTACAAACTTTTTTATAAACTATTGATGTGATAAGTGGATACTAATAAGTAAAAAAATGATGTGAGTGGTAGGCTCATGTGCGAATCAATAAAAATTTGCTACCAAAACAGTTTGTTTTGTGAGTATAGCATTACTCTTAAAAGAATTAATGATATTATTTTAAGGAAAAAATGTAATTTTATAAAACAAAATTGCTAAAATTAATACACATATATATAATAATATATTTTTAAAAAATTGGGGGGCCATCTCTCCCCTCCTCCTCCTCCCCACCCCACCCCCCCCCCCCCCCCCCCCAAGTCCAAAGGTAGCTACGTCCCTGGCCATGAGGTTAGTGTTACAAACCCACAACCAGAAGATATAACCCCGCTACAATTATACTGCATTAGAGTCCGAGAAAGTTGTATAGAATCATCAATCATATACTAGTGTTGAAGTGATGTCCTAACTCCTCTTATGACAAAATATCAGCCTATTATTGAGCATAATTAAAACTAGCATTTGAAAAATCTTTGTACAATCAGATTTATAGATAACGTACTGTTTCTAATCTTCAAACAACCGCTAAACTTTAAAATTGATATTCATTATTAGCAGTATTAAAAAACAGTTTGGAGAAACATAATAATTGCTATGTCCTGTATCAACTACCTACTAAGGCCAATAGCAGATTGCCAATAGTCTGATTAAAAGATTATAGATGGAATTATTTGTCCCATTTGATAATTTTGATTTGAAAGGTTGTGATTAGTAGGCAAATAAATTAATTAACTAATTTATGTGAAAGTAGGAATAAGCCTGTCTTTTAAATTTGGTAGCAAAAAATTAGTATGTGTAGTTACTAAAAGAAACTAATATGTTCCTCTTTATTTTACTTATAATAAAGAGAGTTCATTTTATGCTTAAGATTTTACATTTTTTCTATTTAAAATAATGACATGACAAAATAGCAATTGAATTTATAGTAAGTATGAAATATATCTATTTTGAATGAACATGATATTTTACACGGGATCATATCATCATAATCCTATAAGTTTATAACAATAATGCATTATTAAACTCAGAATTTGGTAACTGCAGAAGTAGGGCCTAGTTCCATCTATAAAATGGACCCTTTTTAGGCTTATTGCAATCATACTCATCATCATTTCAAACATCTTAAACTAAGCATGGTCATCATGTTTTTGAAGTCTATGCTCTTCCCCCTCATATTTGCTTTGGCTTTAGCTCCAAGGTCACAAGGATTGAGCCAAAGCCAAAGCCAAACCCAACCTTCTTTAGCCACCACGTTCAATGAAATCAAGTACCATGGAGGCCCCCTCTTGACCAAACCAAATAGCATCAACATCTACCTCATATGGTATGGTGCCTTTTCTCGAAATGACAGAAGCTCCATAACCGATTTCTTTGCTTCCTTTAATCCTTCTAAGGGTCTAGTACCCCATCAAGAACCCACTGTGGCAACATGGTGGAAAACAATCCAGACATACAAGGACAAGTCTGGGAACTCAGTTTCCAGCACTGTTAGACTTGTTAAACAAATTGGTGACATATATTCTTTAGGTAAGAATATTAAGCGTGCCCAAATAGCAAACTATGTCAAACACAAGATAGAGACCAAAGTATTACCATTTGATTCAAATGGAATATACTTGGTTTTAACTTCTAGAGATGTGATTGTAGAACGATTTTGCATGGGATCATGTGGTTTTCACGATAACATAGTGTTGTCTACAAAGCGTACTAGGTTAGTTTATGCACATGTAGGAAACCCTCTGGTGCAGTGCCCTGGATTATGTGCATGGCCTTATTCACTTCCAGCTTACGGTCCACCAGGCCAGCAAGCCCTCGTTGCACCTAATGGTGTTGGGGCTGATGGAATGGTCATGAACATTGCAACAATTATTGCGGGAGCTACAACTAATCCTTTCAAAAATGGGTATTTTCAAGGTGACCCCTTGGCTCCATTGGAGGCTGTCACAGCATGTCCAGGGATATTTGGTGAAGGAGCTTATTCAGGGTATCCTGGAAATTTGATGGTGGATAAAATCAGCAAGGCTAGTTATAATGCGTATGGTGCTAATGGAAGGAAATTCCTCCTTCCAGCTATATGGGAGCTGACAAGCTCAAAATGCAAGGTCATCCACCAAGGGGCGTGAATTGATTTTTACATACAAAGGCATTGCTATAAGCAGGGCTTGATAGACAAAAATGGATATTTAACTTTATTTTTCAGTTTTCTGTTGGGTTAATCATATTTCATGTCTAAATATTTGTGTGCTATATATTAGTTATATGTGCAAACAATGTGAGTTAAAAAAAAAAAAATAATAAATAATAAAGTGATGCCACATCATGAGTTTGTGTTTGAGGGATAGTTGATTGCTAGGCTACATTTAATTTTCTGTTGGCTACAAACCAAACATTGAACAGAATCTCTGGCTCACCAAATTTCTCTTTTTTTCTTAACTTCACCATCTTCACCCAATTAATTGCTTGGAATCATGGAATCCATGAAAACGTATATGTTTTCGCCAAGAATTTTAAAACTCGATTGACACTACTCAATTTTTCTAACTTCTGTTAACAGAACCAGTCAATAGACCGACCAACAGACCATCAATTTAACTGACGGGTATTTTTACTTTAATAATTTTTTTGCTATCTTTACTTCTCATTCGTCTTGAATTATTTAATGAGTTTATGATAGATACTAGATAGTACTTTTAAGATAGTACTCAGCACCAGCATTAGAAAAAACAAAGAAACAAAGACAGTACTTTAAAATAATTCCAGAGCGCACCCAAAATAATCCAAATTTACGTCTTACCACAATATCATAAATTCTGTTGGTTTCTTTGATACAATCATTACAAAATGGGGGAGGCTCTCCACTCATTTTCTCAATCAACTGCTGTTGTCACCGAGCCAAAGACCCAAGCCAGCCATGGAGAAAACCTCAAGAATATTGTTTTTGTAAGTTGAAAAAAATAAATCTATCGAGTTTCTTCTTCTTTTATCTATTTATTTGGGTTGCTGAAGATCAGATTTCTAATTCCTAATCAAACTAATTGGGAGAAATGATGCACAAAATGAAGCATCAGGCAATTAATGCTGAAATCAAATTTCAGGAGCTTCAAGATCTTGATTATCTCATCAAACAGATGGGCCAATCATTTTCTCTGGCACCACAAGAGTATCAAATTCTTCACTGGTTAACACTCCTAGTTTCAATGCAGCTTCCTGCAGAGTTAAGTATTGGTTAGATTAGATGATTCAGCAATCCAAAGTTTCAAGAAAACACCATTGCTGAAGAGAGCATTAAACACGCCACTGTAAACATGATCGTCTTCCTAAAGTCAAACCCATCATTCCAACCAAACACGAGCTGAGAGATGCGTAAGTCCAACAAGAGGATTGGTGTGGACACCACATGATAGCACATCTGTGGAGATTATCTTTATCATTTATGTTATCTTTATTTGTGTTTATCTTTAGTATTGGATTAGTAGTTGAGATTGCCTTAGGTGGGAAGCCTAAGGTTTCACGGAAGGACTAATCTAGGTGGGAAGCCTAGGTTGTCCTACATCAAGGATATTATATGTTATTACAGCAGTTGCTTTTAGCATCCTTAGCCATCTACTCAGGAACTAATGATAAGTCATTCCAATAGATTAAATGAGTGTCACAAGAGACCAAACATATTGAATTGCATTGACAAGAAAAAGGAATCATACCTTCAGAGTACTTCCTTCCTTGTGAGCTTTTTTGGCAACCGCAGCAGCATTGTCATAACCAATTTTCTGGAAAATCAACAACAAAAGTTATAACACAAAGCACGGGAAACTATAAAGAAAGTGTACACATGAAAACAGGCGAAACACAAGTGGGAACTTACAGGGTTCAAAGATGTGACAAGCATCAGTGACTGCAACACCATGCAAAATGCCACATAGCAACAACAGACAATAGATTAGCCTGAAATCTAAAACATAGAAAAATATAAAGATTTATATTTTGTACCCAGTAACGACTCACCTCATGCAGCAATTTTGCAATTCTTTCCCTATTAGCTTGAATTCCTCTCACACAGTTCTTTTCAAAGGAGGCAGATGCATCTCCAAGGAGTCTCACAGACTGTCAGGAATCACAAACACTAGTTGAATAAGAAGACATAAACACTAGTGGAGCAAGATTGTAAAGTGTGCATTTATTGGTAAGCAGGGCATTAAATTTTGCATTAAGATATCAAGAGATTATGAAATTTCAAATGGCATCCTAATAAAACTATTCTAGACAGGTCCACAGGACCACCACATTATACTTTTTTATTATAGGACTTTAGAAATTCCCAAATAGATCTTTTCAACTTCTGGTTTGAAAATTACAAAAGCATAACAGCCATGATTGCTAGCTTCTGGCCCAAATCACTACCAGATAGAAAAAGATGTATCCTACCCAATCATGGCCAATTGATGTTGAATAATGGATGCACTTGGCACCTCCAATAAGTATAATTACAATAATGAGACAATAGAACATACATGTAGAAGACCATTGGCAATCAATGGCTTGTATACGTTTAGTTCGAAGTGACCGTTGGAACCTCCTACTGTGATGGCCACATGGTTTCCCATAACCTGAAAGACGTTACAAATAAATAAATATCAACAAATGTTTGTAAAAGATACTTAAAAATGAAAACCAATCATCATAGAAGTACACTGCAAGGATGAATTATCTATGAGGGCTTAAAAATTTTAATTTTTATGCATCTTACTAATTACTACTTGCAAATAAGTCCCCAATTTAACCAAAATTCAAGACACTAAACTTACCTGAGCACAGACCATGGTGAGAGCTTCACACTGAGTAGGATTGACCTTTCCCTGAAACAAAATAGGTTCAGTTAAGTAATAAAATTTGGGTTTTTAGTTAAAAAGAAATAAATTAAAGAATTGTGGAATAAGATGGGAGCTTTACGGGCATAATACTGCTGCCTGGCTCATTTTCAGGAAGAATGAGTTCACCAAGGCCACAACGTGGACCACTGTACAAGAGAAACACAGTGAAAACCTTAAAGAGAACCATAAATAAAAAATGCAAGTCACACTAGGCATACAAACCTTCCTAATAAACGTATGTCATTTGCAATCTTCATCAGAGAAGCAGCAATTGTGTTAAGGGCTCCATTGGTTTCAACAAATGCATCATGTGCAGCCTGCCAAAAATGAAACATATGAGCATACAGCCCCACTCGGTCTCAAGTAAGACAAGATGAAAAGCAATGAATTGCTCATACAGTAAAACATCCCCACAACAGAAAAGGGATAGAAAATGAACAGACAAAAGCGGAGTTACAGGATCAGAAGCTAACCAAAGCTTCAAACTTGTTTTCTACAGTAACAAAAGGTAAGTTTGTTTCCTCAGCTACTGCTGCAGCTATCTTGACATCAAACCTAAATAATAGAAGAAAACTATTGTCTTAGTAAACATGAACAGAACAACAGAAGTGGAAAAGTGTTCTTCCTAAATAATATTTAGAGGAAAGAATATAGAATTCATGTTCATTATTGCCAAATCCATGACATGATTTACAGTTTTATCAGAATAATTTTTTGAAACAATAAGGAAAAAGGTGTTACAATGGCAGATAGGGAGGAGGGGAAATCATCTACAAAAAGGGCAGAGAAAATTGATAAAACAAATAAAATCAAGCCAGGGGAATGAGACCAAGTAAAGATACTTGTATTTAGAGCAATACACATCACAAAATACCAAAATAAGTAAATTGCTTCAACCTCAAAGCAATAACATACCCTTTCTTTGTGTTCAATCCAGTGCCTACAGCAGTACCGCCCTGTGCAAGCTGCTCAAATAAAGTCTCCAATCAGTCAGAACTAAAAGGAGAGAACAGAAGAAAAAATAGTAAAGATTTAACACTTTAAGAGTTTATAACCTGATAGATCCGAGGTAGCGTGCAGAAGACACGGTCAATTCCATATTTTACCTGCAACAAAAGCACAAAGCAATCAGAAGTCCATCCCAGCAAACATCAAGCTTGGTCTATCCTTCCTACCAAATATGTAATCTTACTTGTGTAGAATAGCCACTAAACTCTTGCCCAAGAGTCAAAGGTGTGGCATCTTGAGTGTGAGTGCGTCCGATTTTTACAATATCTTTGAATTCAACGGACTGGTAGAAACAAATTAAGCATTAGAGACATTATGGTAGTATAGCTAAAACAGTACACAACGCTAATAATGGATGCATAAATAATAACAGCATTTACATAGAGACGTTATGTGGGAGACACAAGGAGATTTTTATTTTAATTTAGTATTATTTACTTTTTCAAATAAGTTGTATTTTTTTTAGGTCCTAGCAATTTATTAAGCTATTAGTATTTTAAAATTTGTAAGCAAGGTTATTTTTGTAATAAGGCAATTAGGGTTTCCTATGCCAAATAGAATTAGGGATTAGTTTTCCTATATAAGCAAACTATTGCACTCATTTTGGAGATGATTTTGATGGAAGAAAGTTTCGTTTGGTTTTTGGTCTGGTGCCAATTCCAGTCAAACCTAGATTCTGACCCCTAGTGGTTTTGTTCTTCTTGGTGTTGACTCCAAGCAAGCCTAGTTACAAACTCCTAGGTCATATCCTTTTATTTTCCTGTCTTTTAATTTCATTGTTCTCCTAAGTCGGGGGGTGGGGGGGGGGGGTACATTTTAATGCTAGAGTGTCACGACAGAAGAAGAATGTAGTAACCAAAAGCCATCATCTGGTCAACAAGAGCACCACACATCAAATGCAACAATAGAAGTTAAAAGAACAGATAGTTGAAAACAAACTGAAGTAGTTATACTTTTTACTGAATAACTTAGTCGCACATGCAAGTGCACATAAATTACTTGATAATTCATAAATGCAAAATTAAAGTAAATCATGAGAGAGAGAGAGAGAGAAAGAGAGTGAGTGAATACTTTTATGCATAGGAAATAGACAAGAGAGAAGGCATCTTTTGAACTTCAATAGTTATAAAGTTAGGATATGTATGTCTCACTAAGATGGTTAATCAGGCCACCTAGTCTAGCCAAGTTCACTTCATAAAAGGAACAATAGAATGAATCTAATACAAAGTCAAACCACGTGACTCAAAGGGCTGAATCCAAGTGTACAACTCAAAGTTAAAAAGGTTATCCAAAGATGAAACATCCAACACAGTGTATAAGACATGGAGCAGCAACAGCAGTCTAATTTAGCCATCATGTTTCAATCTGCTGTTGAAAAAGGATGAAATAATCATCAAACCTTTGAATTTAGTGAGGTATGCAAATGTTTCAAATTTGGTATCAATCTGGAATTTATTTCCATTGCAGCTGCAATATGCATTACCTGGATACAAGAAAACCGCATTACTTAACAAAAGACAGCAAGAAACCAGTTGATTGGACAAGGAAAACAAATAAAAACAGACGGGAGGAGTGATTCCCTCCAAGTGGTGGAAATGAACAAGTTAAAAATAAAAGAAAACAAAAGACTTACAGTGGGGAAGGTGTCATTAGAAGATTGTGATCTGTTCACATGGTCATTAGGGTGCACAACCTTTTCACCACGCTTATGGCCAAGGATCTCTGCTGCTCTATTTGCAATGACCTGGAATATTACATGATTAAAACACAATTTAGAGGCAAAAAATCATGTTGAAGACCAAACACTAGAAGTCAGAAATTCTAGACCACCCAAACACTGGTAAATCCACACCGTGCATAATTTGCAAAAGGTATGTGCTTAATAGAAGAATAACTATATGCTTCAAGGATAAACCACACCACATTTTGTCACATCCAGGATGATATGATATGAGGACTTACAAGAAAGCTTTGAATTGTGTGTGCGCACATGTATTCATTGGTCTAGAAAATCTTCTACATGGAATATCTTGTGCACTATCAAATGCACCTTCACATTTATTTTTGAGAGGAACCATCTACATGAAAATTAACCGATGCATCTCTCTCTCTCTCTCATTTGCTCACTGTTACTCGATGAATATTACCATCATAACCCAATGACAATTACTTTCTAGACAAACGTACTTAATCAAATTATGAAAGCAATTTAAATAGGGTGCCTACAGCATACATACTGAAGGTACAAAAACCAGCACCAACCTCATTGGCATTCATATTGCTTTGGGTTCCACTTCCAGTTTGCCATACAACAAGTGGGAAATGATCGTTTAGCTTTCCCTCTGCTACTTCTTGGGCAGCTTGCATTATCGCTTTCGCTATCATTGGGTCAAGACCATACTCCATATTCACCTGGAACATAACTTGTTAGGTACATCTTAACAAAACCTCCTATGCTAAAAACCACTGAAAATATACACTAAAGAACATACTTTCTCGCAAATGTGTACATTTAAGATAATGTTAAACCAACCAAAACGATTAGCTACACTAAAAAAATGCAATCTTTGCACCATAAATTCAAAATAATGAATTAAACAACAAAAATGAAAGAGACCCAATTGAAACAAAACTCAAAATGTAAGTCCAGGAATCAATTTTCAATTACTTAACAAAGAAATAGCAGTAAAATTAAATTAAAAAAACCTTGGCAGCGCATCTCTTAAGAATACCAAAGGCACGAATAATTGGTTCAGGCATTCTTTCACGGTCGCCTCCAATGTCAAAGTTCTGCAACGATCTTTGAGTCTGTGCCCCCCACAACCTGAAAAAAACCAAACTTTTACGATTAAGAAAAAGGACCCAGAAAAAAGAAGAGAAGGGAAGTAATTGTTTTGCTTCCAAAACCAATAAGAGCAGTTTGAGAGACGAACTTGTCATAGGGAACGAGGATTGGGCCAAAAGTGTCACGCTCCTCTCGAAAGGAGGTGGGTAAAGGTTTCACAACAGTAGTAGTAGCGTAACGCAGAGCACCGATCGCTGATCCACCCGAGATTGAGAGTCGGCGCGACACCGCGAACATCGCCATTTCTGAGGAGGGCTGTTGTCGTAGTTGCTGGACTTGGACCTGAGAGACGACAATTCAAATTTCAAAGAGATGAGGAGAAAAGGCAGAGGAGCTAGCTCAGCTTTGTTCCGTCGAGGAACAGAGATACGGTATAGAAATGACAACTAGTTTGGTCTGGAATTGAATTGAATCGAATCATTTCCTATTGACTCTTATGGGCGGCGCGGCACGTGACGCCGGAGTAATGGGACTCTCTTTGGGACCCTGTTTATTCCTTTTTTCAATTTCGGTAAAAATAGTTCCAAATATGGATGGAAACATAAATAATATTGAGTTCAACTTTCCATCAATAAATAAATAAAAATATTGAGTTCAACTGTCACAATCTAATAAAAGATTGAAATATAAAAAATTCAGTACATCATTAGATTTTCAAATGGGTATTAAAATTAGTTCAGTGTGATTTTACCTATATGTTAATATGTAATACTATCATTTGCTATGTTGAGTTTGGAGGGGGTAAAACTTGAATTTTACACCACATTTTTATAGAATTTAATATCAATAACATTATCTTTTAATTATTTTTAAATAAATATTATATACACAATATTTTCACAAGTCTTTCATAATCAATTTTAGGTGACAGATTGTTTATTAGTTATTATTTGTGAGTAAAAAAGTAATTTTAATTGTAAGTTCAAATTATAACTAATAATAACTTGCCACTTGAACAAATTTTTTTGGACAAATTTTTTTGGACAAATTTTGGTTACAATTGTTGTATATATAGGTATTTACAAGGATAGGTTGTAATAATGATGATGTTTAAGTTTGGAAAATATTGTTTTATAAAGTTGTTAAAATGAAAATTCAAGTTCTAGAATTTTCTAAGTGAAAATTTAGGTTTAAGCATTTTTGATCGGTCGAAACTTTGGCTCGATCGATCGAAATGGTAAAAAAAAAAAATCCTGGAGTTTCTGGATGACTTGATTAGTGCTCGATTCCTATTCGGCCGATCGAAAAGAGCACTCGATCGATTGAAAGTTGAAAATCAAGATTTTTCTACTGAATTTCCTGGTGACTGTTCAGTGTGTTTGAAGAGGCTTCAAGTCTCGTGAATGGTTTTATGAAACATTTAATTCTCCATACGTGTCTTTCGATGAAATATAACCCTTTTCAAAGTTCCAATAAATATAGTTTTGTATTTTACTAACTCTATGTTTTTCTTGTTGATGATGCCGAAGAAATCACCAATAAGCTGCGAGTACTCCTCCAATTGAAGCAACACCTGCGAAGAGAAAATAGATGATCGACAGAGAGCACCGGTGTGGTGCCGGCCAAAAACCCTCCGACGATCAAGTTAGAGTCTTTTAAACAACCCCAGAGTGCCAGAGCTGAGATACTTGAAAATGTCGCTTTGTCCATAGAACGGATTCGCCTTTCACAGCGTTGGTGAATTCATGCCCCGTTCCTCCAAAGTTTCGCATGCCCCATGTGGAAAACTACGACGGATCCAAAGACCCGTTGGACCACCTGGAGTCTTTTAGAACCCTAATGCATCTTCAGGGTGTACCAGATGAAATCATGTGCAGGACTTTTCTCACCACCTTGAAGGGGCCTGCGAGGGATTGGTACAGCAGGCTGACGCCCAATTCTATCGGCACTTTTAAGGAACTAGGCGCACAGTTCGTATCACACTTTATTGGAAGTCATCGACACAAGAGGTCTATTGCGTGTATACTGGGCATTAAGCAACGAGAAGACGAGACATTAAGGTCCTATATAGCCCGCTTTAACAAGGAATCCCTCTCAATAGACGAAGCAGATGACAAGATACTTGTGGCAGCATTCACGAACGGGCTACAAGAGGGTAAGTTCTTGTTCTCTCTATGCAAGAATGACCCAAAGACTATGTCCGATGTATATTACAGGGCGACGAAGTATATGAACGCGGAGGATGCCCTGCTGGCCAGAGACGACCATAAACCAAGAAAAAGGGAGAGACAGGAAGATGCGAAACCCGACAATGGACGAAAAAGGGGGAGAACCAGAGAGGGACGAGATGATCGACGACCCAAGCCG
This sequence comes from Castanea sativa, assembly GCF_040712315.1. NCBI lineage: Eukaryota > Viridiplantae > Streptophyta > Magnoliopsida > Fagales > Fagaceae > Castanea > Castanea sativa. Next base: position 26,546,713 of record NC_134022.1, read on the forward strand.
CCTACAGGAAGATTCACGAACTTCACTCCCCTGAATGCGCCCATCGACCAGGTGTTGATGCAGATTAAAGATAAGGAAACTTTGGCCTTTCCTGGCAAACTAAAGGGAGATCCCAACAGGAGACCAAGGGATAAATACTGCCGTTTTCATCAAGACCACGGCCATGACACCACCGATTGCTACGACCTGAAACAGCAAATAGAAGCTCTCATTAGGCGAGGGAGGTTACAGAGGTTCGTCAACAAAGAGAGGGCGGACCCGCTACAAAACCAAGCCCCTCGGCGAGACAATGATCGCCCCAGGCAACCCGTAGGAGACATAAGGATGATTGTAGGAGGCACCATGAGGGCCGGATCTTCCAAGAAAGCCCGAAAGACATACATCAGAACGGTCCAGAACGTCCAGTCGGCAACTCCTGCGCTTGGAAGGTCACGGATTGGAAATCCCCCCATTGAATTCTCGGAAGTAGACGCCCAGCGCCTTCATCATCCTCACGACGACGCTTTGGTTGTCACCATACGGGCAGGAGACTACAACATACACCGAGTTCTCGTAGACAACGGAAGTTCAGCAGACATCCTTTACTATCCCGCTTTCCAACAGATAGGAATTGAAAGGGAGCGACTAATTCCGGTTAATGCCCCACTCATTGGCTTTGGAGGGGCGAAGGTACATCCACTTGGCACTGTCACTTTAACGGTAACCGTTGGAGACTACCCACAGCAAGTCACCCGGAACGTAACATTCCTGGTAGTCGATTGCTCGTCGGCTTACAATGCCATCATAGGGCGTCCGACCCTCAACTCATGGAAAGCCGTAACCTCGACATACCATTTGATGATAAAATTCCCTACTAATCGTGGAATTGGAGAATTGAGAGGAAATCAGGTATCCGCACGAGAATGTTACGTGGCCATGATGGAGATGGACAGTCACATTCAAGCCATGAACATAGAGGAACGTCGGGTGGCGACAGAGCCCGTCGAGAGGCTCGAAGACGTACATCTCGACGAAGCCCACCCGGAGCGAACGACAAAAGTCGGAACCCTGGCCGACCCGGCGATACGTCAAAAACTCGCAACTTTCTTGAAAGAAAACAAAGACGTATTCGCATGGAGCCACGAAGACAAGCCAACCCGTCAGTCATGGTGCACAGGTTGAATGTGTCGCCATCTTTTCCGCCTGTCCGACAGAAGAAAAGAACCTTTGCCCAAGAAAGAGACCAACCAATAGCAGAAAAAGTCCGCAAACTGCAAGAAGCGGGATTTTTCAGGGAAGTGTATTACCCCGATTGGTTGGCGAATGTCGTGATGGTCAAAAAGAACAACGGAAAATGGAGGATGTGCGTCGACTTCATGGACTTAAACAAAGCATGCCCCAAAGATAGCTACCCCCTCCCGCGGGTCGACATCCTGGTGGATTCTAGGCCAAACATCAGTTGTTAAGCTTCATGGATGCATTCTTCGGGTATAACCAGATCCGAATGGATGAAGCTGATCAAGAGAAAACTTCGTTCGTAACAAGCCAAGGCCTCTTTTGCTACAAGGTCATGCCCTTCGGCCTGAAAAACGCTGGCGCAACCTATCAAAGGCTCATGAACAAGATGTTTGCACGACAGATTGGAAGGAACGTCCAGGTGTATGTCGACGACATGCTGGTCAAAAGCCAAAGGGAAGAAGCTCATCTGGAGGATCTTAAGGAAACATTTGATACTCTTTACTCCTACAACATGAAGCTCAACCCAAGCAAGTGTGCCTTTGGAGTGACGGCAGGAAAGTTCTTGGGGTACATGGTATCCCAAAGAGGGATCGAGGCCAACCCGGACAAGATTCAGGCCGTTATGGGGATGACCCCTCCTAAAAATATTAAGGAAGTACAAAGCCTCAATGGTAGGGTCGCCGCGCTTAGTAGATTTGTGTCGAAGGCCGTATATAGATGTCTACCTTTTTTCCGAACATTGAAGAAATCCTTTGAATGGATTGCCGAGTGTCAACAAGCGTTCGAAGATTTAAAGGTCTACCTCTCTTCACCGCCATTGCTAAGCCCCTCGCAACCAGGAGAAGAACTGTTCCTCTATCTGGCCGTTTCCCCAGCAGCTGTCAGTGCGGCCTTAATTAGGGAAGACGATAAGGTTCAACGACCCGTGTACTACGCGAGCAAGGCATTGCACGGTGCAGAAGAGAGATATCCCCCCATGGAGAAACTTGCCTTCGCTTTGGTTACAGCGGCCCGTAAGCTCAAGCCATATTTTCAAGCCCATACAATAGTCGTCCTAACTGACAAACCTTTGCGGCGAGCAATGGGCAGCCCTGCGGCTGCCAGACGAATGGCGTTATAGTCGGTAGAACTAAGTGAATTTGATATACAATATCGCCCCCGCGTTGCCATCAAGGGGCAAGCGGTGGCCGACTTCATTGCTGAGTTCACCAGCGCGGAAGGCGAAGAGGAAAAGAATCCCCAATGGAGCATTTTCACTGACGGGTCATCCAACAAGAAGGCTGGCGGGGTAAGGGTCGTGCTTAACTCTCCGGAAGGCGACGAGCTCAAATGTATGATTCGCCTCGATTTTCCTACAACTAACAATGAAGCTGAGTATGAAGCCCTGATAGCAGGTTTAGACCTTGCTCAAGTTGTAGGGGCCACGAACGTGGTTGTTCATTGCGACTCCCAAGTCGTCACAAGCCAGGTAAACGGCGAGTACGAGTGCAAGGGTGAAAGAATAAAGAGGTACTGGGAACAAGCAAAAAAGAGGATGGACAAAAGAGAGCAAGCCAAAATAGTCCAAATTCCAAGAGGAGAAAACGAACATGCCGACCGACTTTCCAAAGCCGCATCTGCGGAACCTATGACCACCATCGACAAGGTACTTTCTTTTATTCAGTCCTCACCGTTAATTGACGTTGTCTGCATACAAGAAATTGGTTCCGAAAACAATTGGACCACGCCCTTGATCTCCTACCTAAAAGATGGCACGTTGCCTGATGAGAAGGAGGCTGCCAAGAAGCTGAAGGTCCGGTCTACACGGTTTGTCTTGATAAAGGACGTCCTCTACAAAAGGGGATTTTCCCGACCATACCTAAGGTGCGTAGACCCCGAAGAAGCAAGCTATGTTATGAGAGAAGTACACGAGGGGATATGCGGCAACCACTCTGGATCACGGTCATTGGTACAAAAGTTGATTCGGGCCGGATACTATTGGCCGACAATGCAAAATGACGCCCAAGTTTATGTGAGAGCTTACGACAAGTGTCAAAGGTTCAGCAACATCATTCGGCAACCGGCGGAAGAATTGACCCCCATAACTGCCCCATGGCCATTCGCCCAATGGGGGTTGGATATCATGGGACCATTCTCGATGGCGGTAAGGCAGCTGAAGTTCCTCGTCGTCGGCATCGATTACTTCACCAAATGGGTTGAGGCTGAAGCCCTAGCCACAATCACTGAAAAGAATATAAGGGGTTTTGTATGGAGAAACATCATTTGTAGGTATGGAATTCCAAGAGTCTTAATTTCAGACAACGGTAAACAATTTGACAACGACTCCTTCCGAGCCTTCTGTTCGGAGTTAGGAATCAAGAACCATTATTCCTCCCCAGCCCATCCTCAGGCAAACGGACAAGTGGAAGTCACCAACCGATCCTTGCTTCGAATCATCAAGACTCGGCTCGAGGGGGCAAAGGGTGTATGGCCCGAGATGCTACCCAGCGTGTTATGGGCATACAGAACGACAGTACGAACCCCTACAGGAGAAACCCCTTTCCAGCTGACATACGGAAGTGAAGCGGTCATTCCAGCTGAGATAGGACTCACAAGTTATAGGGTGGACAATCACGACGGGGGAAGAAATGATCAAGAGCTCCGTTTACAACTGGATCTAATTGACGAAGTAAGGGCGGTGGCCGAGCAGAGACTCGCAAGATACCAGGACCTCGTAAGCAAGCACTACAACTCCCGAGTCAAGCACCGAGACTTCAAAGTCGGAGATCTTGTTTTAAGGAAAGTAATGGGCACAGCCAAAGATCCCACACAAGGAAAGCTCGGCCCGAACTGGGAAGGACCCTACAAGATCGTATCATGGCGAAGAAAGGGCACCTATCACCTAGAGACTCTTGACGGGCAGAAACTACGACACCTATGGAACGCCGAACATCTCAGAAAGTACTACCAGTAGAAGATAGCAAGCAGAACGTTACTCCTCATTACCAGTTTATGATCCTTAATTATTTGTCTTAGCTTATTCCTGTCTGCAGTATATTTTAAGTCCAAAGGGCTGAAAGTTTATCTTTCCTATTTTTGAACAAAATTTTGCTTATGCATTCATCATAATAAGAGGAGGTTCATTCAGAAATGACTAGTAAATTTTTTATGTCTTGAAGAAAACAGCAAGTCCTCTACAACTAAGTCCACAAAGTGGACGGCCTACTTTTAAGTTCACAAAGTGGACGGCCTACTTCTAAGTCCACAAAGTGGACGATCTACTTCCAAGTCCACAAAGTGGACGACCTACTTCCAAGTCCACAAAGTGGACGACCTACTTCCAAGTCCACAAAGTGGACGACCTACTTCCAAGTCCACAAAGTGGACGACCTACTAATAAGTTCACAAAGTGGGCGATCTACTTCTAAGTCCACAAAGTGGACGACCTACTTTCAAGTCCACAAAGTGGACGACCTGCTAGTAAGTTCACAAAGTGGACGATCTATTTCTAAGTTCACAAAGTGGACGATCTATTTCTAAGTCCACAAAGTGGACGGCCTATCTCTAAGTCCAACAAAGTGTATGACCTACTTTTAGGTCCACAGGATGGACGACCTTACACCTAAAATCCACAGGGTGGACGACCTCATTGCTAGGTAGGGGGCCTCATCACTAAGTACACGAGATGCACAAGGGCAATGAAGTGATGATCTTTTCCCTCTTGAACTCGTCATCTTGCCATGATGCAACAAAGTGACGGCGTTATGTTAAAAGTGACGGCATAATAAGTTAGCTAAACTGACGGCCTTGTTCGTGGAAATGGACGTACAGCCAAATAGATTAGCTAACAAAAGAAGAGCTGACACCGTTAGGAAATTAACTGGCATACAATTAAGTTTTATCCAAACGACGTCGCCCACGAAACTGACGGAATGATAATAAACAGTTTTTATGAAAAGAAACTGACGCTGTCATCAGTTCAACAAATTGGATTGAAAGAAAAAACGCTGTCACAAATGAACTGACGAGCTCATATAATTTTGACTTGGAATAAAAAACACACATACTTGAAGTATAAAATGACATTAAAATTAACATGGACGATGTCTTTACAGAAACCCAGAAAAATGGGCGTCAAGTACTACAAGTTCGTCTACACTTTTTCTTAAACAAAAAAGAGGACAGAAAAAGAAAATTGAGTTCATAGAGCGGTCTCAAGGTCCTCCATCGTCTTCAACAGTAAAAGGTTGGGCACAGGAGAGAGAAGGGCTGACGGCATTTTGGTCGTCACTGCGGGGATTTGCTGGAGTCAGAGTAACGGATTGATCCGCAGCTGGTTGAGCTAGGATGACGCTGTTGTCTCTCTGGATGTTGTCGTCAGCTTCTTCATTGACGGTGTCACCTGCAGGGGTTGACGGGATGGACTCATCCATTGAAATCCTTGACAAATCCAAGTCAGGATAGGCAGATTTTACTTGCTTCAAGCAGTCCTCGAACCCGTCACCATAGTAGGCGGCACAAGCGTCTATAAAGGCTGACGAATCCTTAAACTCCGTCACAGCATCGTTCCTAGCCGTCTCCACTTGGACTAGGATGGACCTCAACTCCTTCTCCGCCGTCACCTTGGCCTCCGTTTCCAGCTCTCGTCGGCGGGTCTCCTCCGTCAGCTTTTCCTTGTAACCCTTCAGCTCCTCGCCCAAGATGCGGTTCGCATCCCTATACTGCACTTGACCGTCAGTTAGGTACTTGACGCGCTCGTGCAGACGGGTAATCACCCCTTCCTTGGCAGAGCACCTGCCTAACAGAGCCTTCATGCGAACCATAGTTTGGACGAAAAAGGGGACAAGACAACGTCAGGGTATAAAATATTGGTCGGGCACCAAAGTAGAAAGCGAGACTCACTCTGGTAAGGTCAAAAAGGCCTGACGCCTTTATCTCATCAATAGTCTGCTCGGCACAAGGGTCCATTTCCTCATCCTTCAAAATGGACTCCGTCACCTCTACAGCGTAGTCTTTATGGGTCAGCAGGCGACGTGCAGACTCCTGGGAGATAGGGCCTGACGAGGTCATGGGCCCCTTACCTGCCCCATGAACGGGCTTGGGAGGTGACGGTCTTCGTGAAGACTTATCCCCGGGAGTTGGGGCAGCTTTCTTCCCTAGACGGTCTTCCCTACCGTCAGGTTTTCTCTTGGCCGCGACCTTCCCGACGGGCCTGGGGGCTGACGGTGGGGTTGACTCGCCCCCAGCCTTCTCTTGCTGTTTCTTCTTGGCCGCAGCGGCAGCTCGAACCCTCTGTTTAGCTGACTCCATTTCTGCGAAAAATAAGGGTTAGAAAGAGACAACGTCAGGATAAAGACAAGAAGTTAAAAGACACTCACGACGACGGGAATAAGCGTTCAATTTGCAAGCTTCCTCCGTCGGTTCAGGACCCCCACAATATAAGTAAAGAGTATCTAACGTGATTAGATCCCGACACTTCCTCTCGTCCAAAGGAATGGCCGTCACTCGACGAATGAAATCCTCTTGCTCCTCGGTAATACGTGGACAATTGTTAGCTGCAATAAAAGGTGACGGGTTAGGATAGCAAAAAAGTAGACGAGGCGAGAAGGGTCGACGGGATTAACCTGAATCTCTAACGTAAGCCCATGTGTTATCAAAACCATTGGGCATTGACTCCCACTCCTCTTGACGCACAATTATCTCAGCTCTGGCACTCTGGAGTTGTTTAAAAGACTCTAACTTGATCGTCGGAGGGTTTTTGGCCGGCACCACACCGGTGCTCTCTGTCGATCATCTATTTTCTCTTCGCAGGTGTTGCTTCAATTGGAGGAGTACTCGCAGCTTACTGGTGATTTCTTCGGCATCATCACTTGTGTTACTAATATGGTGTTCAACTTTCTGCTAATGAATTGTGAATTTATGGATTTTGTACTTGTAAATGGAATAAAAAAATATTGCTGGTCTAGGGAAAGTTATATTATTTTTACAAGTCCAAGAAAGCTGTCGAAGCTTTGAGAGTATATTTCTAAATTGATTGCCTCAACTAAAACTACAATCCAAATATTGGCCTCTTGCAAGTGTTAATTTTCAAATGTATTGTTATTTGATTTGTATTTATGAAGGTTCTCCCCTGTAAATGTGTCTCAATTTGAAGTTGTTTGTATTTTTTTTTTTCCTTCTTCGTTGGGATGAAAATGATGTATAGAAATCAATTTATGTAATGGTAAAATTGCGTAATTGTCAAATTAGCAAATAAATTGATGTGATTTTTAAGAAATAAATTTAATGAGCCAAGAAATAATCATCTATATCCTCTCGATTTAATTTCTCACGTTTGCTTAAGGTTTTTTCTTTTTCTTTTTGGCGTAGAATGATGTAACCTATTCTAACCTATTTTACCTTTAATTTCATTATAAAAAAATTAATGATCTAAAGCATTTCTCTAATTTTGAGAAGATGATAATGATATTTTGGAATTTATACAAAATCACTATCATGTTTACTAAAACTGATGAATAACAACAATTTAAGCCACCCATTCCAAATGGTTACTTGGAAAGGAAGAGAAAGTGAGTGAGTGATAAACATAGCAAAACTCTTTATATAGTTTAGTCATATATGATGTTAGTACTGCGGGTCATTCTATCTAGAGGTGTGCATGGGTCGGGTTAAGGGAAGTTTTTGACCCAACCCACTATGGTGGGTTAAAAAAAATTCAACCCAGCCCAACCCATCACATAAGTCCAACCCAACCCAACCCAACTCACATGGGTTGGGTTTAATCCATGGGTTGGACAATTTTTTTTATTAATATTATTATTAAATTGAGCAAAAATATATATATCACACCTGCCACCTAAGTTAATAAACAAAATATACATTAATATATGAACTAATATTCCAACTCAATTATTCATTAATATATGAACTAATATACATTAATATTGGATTTTATATAGGATAGGAGGAAGAGTTGTTATTTAAAAAATTTATTAATTATATAATATATATTAAATATATGGGTGGGTCCAGACGGGTCAGGTTTGGCGGGTTTAAAATTTTATGACCCGAACCCAACCCAACCCGCTATCAAAAAAATTTTTGTAACCCAATCCAACCCAACCCACTATCAAAAAAAATTTTGTAACCCAACCCAACCCACCAAGCCTTAAAAATCGACCCAACATAGCGGGTTGGGATGGGTCGGATCGGTTTTGGTGGGTCAACAGGATGGCTGCAAACCCATAATTCTATCATACCTCCCCTTTTTTAAGGGTATGGTACCCAACTAAATTTGAACCATTAAATTAATGGTGTTTTCATCTTGACCATTCATTTAATTTGAGTGGAAATTGGTTACCGGTAAAGCAGTGTATATATATACACACACACACACACACACACACAAAAGAGAAAAAAGAACAAATTAGATTTCTCTCTATGCTTCGGTAATTTTTAGGTTCTAGAGGTATTTCGGTCATGTTTTAGATACTAAAGATATTTTATTCATTTTTTAGGTTTTAGGGTCATTTGGTCATTTTTTTAGTTTCTAAGGGTAGTTTGATCATGTTTTAGGTTCTAAGGGTATTTCGATAATTTTGTAGGATTTCAAGGGTATTTTGGTCATTTTCAAGTTTTAGTGGTATTTTGGTCATTTTTAGGTTTCGAGGGTATTTTAGTAATTTTTTAGGTTCTAAGATTATTTCAACAATTTTTTAGGTTTAAGGGCATAGAGTCATTTTTTAAGTTCTAAGAATATATTAGTCATTTCTTAAATTTCAGGATCATTTTGTCTTTTTTTAGGCTCTAAGAGAATTTTGATGATTTTTTAGGTTCTAAGAGTATTCTTGTCATTTTAGAGGGAATTGGGGGAATTTTGATAATTTTTTAGGTTTTTGAGGGAATTTCGGTCCTTTCCAAGGTTTTGGGGTCATTTTGGTCATTTTTAAGTACTAAGAGTATTTCAGCTTTTTTTTAATTTCTAAGGGTATTTTTAGATATTCTCTAGGTATTAGGGGTGATAATGCAAGAGAATTAGTAGGGTGAATATACAATGTGAGAATGATACCATCAAATGTGAGAAAAAATAAGGAAACCACCAAATGTGACAAAAGTACAGTCACATGTAATGTTGAAACTGCATAATGTAAGGATGGTACTATTAAATGTGAGAAAAAATAAGGGATATAGTCACATGTGATGTTGGTACTGCACAGTGTGAGGATAGTATTATCAAATATGAGAAAAAAAAAAAGGGAACTACCGAATGTGACAAAAGTATAGTCATATGTGATGTTGGTATTGCACAATGTGAGGATGATACCATAAAATGTGAGAAAAAAAAAAGGAGACCACCGAATGTGACAAAAGTACAGTCGTATATGATATTGGTACTGTACAATGTGAGGATGGTATCATCGAATGTGAGAAAAAAATAAGGAAACCACTGAATGTGACAAAAATACAGTCACATATGATGTTAGTACTACACAATGTGGAATGGTACCATCAAATGTGATGTTTTAGTAACTTGGTATAGCAAGTTGCCTACTAGTAAGTACTGTACCAAAAAAAAGAGGGGGTATGGTAGAATTACCTAAAATACTGAGTTCAACTTTCCATAAATATATATATATATCATTCAACTGTAAAACTCAGGCGAAAATGGGAAATTAGCAATAATTTCCAAACAATATAATTAGTAGTTGCTGTTTACAAACTATATTTTTTATTAGCATCTCGAATTTAAAAGACTCGAGTTTGGGCCTATAAATCGAGTATTTGAGGATCGATTTTTATGGTCTAATATGTCTGATGTGGCATTTTTTCCACGTGGCGTCCACCTGAAAATCGAGTCTCTAAGACTCGATTTACAACCCTTTACAGATTGTCTATAACGTTTTAAGCCCACCATTTACATCTTCTCATCAAAGAAGAAAGAGAGAGAAAAAATAAAACCCAGCCACCACCGGACTACCACAACCCAATCACAATCACATTCAATCCCACCCAATCAACCAATAAAATAAAACCCAGAAAAATAAAACTCAGGAAACCAGAAAAATGAAACCCAGAAAACCCTAGAAACCAGAAAATTAAAACCCAGAAAAATGAAACCCAGAAAACCCAGAAAAATAAAACCCAGAAACTAGAAAATTAAAACCCAGAAACTAGAAAATTAAAACCCTGAAAACCAAAAAAATAAAACCCAGAAAACGCAGAAAAATGAAACCCAAAAACCAGAAAATTAAAACCCAAAAAAATGAAACCTAGAAAACCAGAAAACCACCGTGTTGTTTGTGGAAGATCAAGCATTGTTTGAGACGACAAGGCAAGCGTGAGGTTAAAAATTTTTATGGAGAGGAAATCTTAATCTGGAGTGCCATGGAGAGGATTTCTGAATCGGAGCCCATGGAGAGGAAATTGGAGCCAGAGGGGGATGAGACATAGCATGAAAGAAGAGGAGAGAGTGTTTTTGTTGGAGAAGAGGAGAGAGCGTGAGAGAAGAGGAAAGAGTTTGTCTGAAAATTGGTTTAATATAGTGGTTTGTGATTTTTTTTTTTTTTTTGGCTTATAAATTGAGTCTTAGAGACTCGATTTCCAGGTGGACGCCACGTGAAAAAATTGTCACATCAGACAGATTAGACCATAAAAATCGATCCTTAAATACTCGATTTATAGGCCCAAAATCGAATCTTTTAGACTTGAGATGCTAGTAAAAAATATAGTTTGTAAACAGTAACTACTAATTACATTGTTTGGAAATTATTGCTAATTTTCCATTTGGCCGTAAAACTCATGTGTGAGTTTTACACAATCTAATAAAAGATTGACACATAAAAAATTAAGTATGTCCTACCACACTTAATAATATTTTAATAAATTTACTGTTAAATTGGATTTTCAAATGGGTATTAAAATTAGTTGAGTGTGATTGTGCCTATTTTTTAATATGTAATATGATAATGTGCTATATTGAGATTGGAGGGAAAAAACTTGAATTTTACACCACATCTTTATAGAATTTAATATCAATAACATTATCTTTAAATTATTTTTAAATAAATATTATGTACACAATATTTTAACAAGTCTTTTATAATAAATTCTAAGTGGAAGATTGTTTACTGGTTGTTATTTGTGAGTAAAAATGTAATTTTAATTGTAAGTTCAAATTAGAACTAATAATAACTTATCACCTATAGTGAAAAATGTTTTGGATGCAACATTTCTCATTTTCAGAATAATAATAATAATAATAAATGCAATCCAGTTATGTGTAGGAGACTAGGAGTTGTACATAAGTTTTAGGTTTGTTGTAGTTTTTTTTTAAGAATTTATTTGTAGCTACTAGGTAATTTTTTTAGCAACCTACTAGGTAATTACTACAACTCTACTTAATATCTTTTTATTAGACGTGTATTTGATAAATCCACCATTAGATTACATTTTCTTCTTATATGCTTCATGCTTTCAAAATTTTGTAAAGATCAAATATCAATAGTTATGTCATCAACTAAATGTTTAAATTTTAAGTTTTTATAGTCTAAATACACAAAATAATAATTTAATACATTTTCTTCTTATATGCTTCATGCTTTCAAAATTTTGTAAAGATCAAATATTAATAGTTATGTCATCAATTAAATGTTTAAATTTCAAGTTTTTATAGTCTAAATACATAAAATAATAATTTAATAAATCGAATAGTATATAACATCAGATTAATACAATGGTTAAGTTTTCACAATTTGATGTGATTGTTAAAAACATAAAGAATATGCAATACAATAGTTAGGTTATCAAAATTCGTAACCATGTTAATTTTTTTTAAGAAAAATGCTAACGATTGCCCTTAGGACAATTGTTAAAAATCTATTTAAAGAATATTTTTATGGGAAAAAAAAGGGCAAAAATGCAAAACTGTCCCTCTAACTTTCAACATTTTTCATTTCAGTCCTCTAGCTTTAAGTTTTGTAATTTCAGTCCTTTAATTTTCAATTTTGTCAATCTAGGCTTCTATTAAAACTCAGTTAAGATTACCGTTAAACTCACTAAGAAATAACCGTTTTACCCTTCTTTTTAGGAAAAAAATTTCACAAAATATTTAGACACACACTCATACACAAAAAAAAAAAAAAAACCATTCCCAAACCTCATTTCCAAGGAAATGGACGGAGATGAAGAACCACCGTTACTCTCTCTGTCACCGCATCTCTCATCTTCATCTTCTTCATCACTTCTCAAAGATATCTCAAATTACAAAACCCCAAAACACCCCTCCCAAGTCCCCAATTTTCACTCCCCATCGTGCCATCAATTCTTCACCGCCTCCAAACAAACTCCGTGTCCCCCTTTGTCGTTCCGCCGCCCTTGCCCTTCTCTTGCTCCACCTTTCAACCTGCCACCTCAAGTCCACCGCCCGGAGGCTCAGAGCCTTCGAGCTTGAGCAGTCCAAGTCGTCTCGAAAAGCGCAAATCCAGAAGCAAAACTCCCTTAAATCCCTTGATGAGGTGTTTGAAGACGGTGCCGTTTGAGCCCCACCCGTCGATTCTCTGGGGACGAAGGAGGGAGCTGACGTGGTTCGGCGGGAAGTCAACGAAAGGTGACTTGGCGTTGTAGATGTGGTTGAGGATTGTCTGTAGGACGAGGTCGAAAGGGACTGGGTTGGAACAGTGAGTGCTGCTGACTCGAAAGTCATCAAGTTTGAGGTCTTTGGTTCTGTGTGTGGTCTTTGTTGTTGTTGTTGTTTTTTTTTTTTTTTTACAGATTTTTCCTTTTTTCTTTTAATTCCGAAATTTATATAAAAAAGAAGAAAGGGTAAAATGGTCATTTCTCATTGAGTTTAAATGTAATCTTAACTGAGTTTTAACAGAAGCCTAGATTGACAAAAATTAAAAGTTAGAGGATTGAAATAACAAAACTTAAAGTTAGAGGATTAAAATGAAAAACGTTGAAAGTTATAGGGTCAGTTTTGCATTTTTGCCAAAAAAATAATATTTTGACATCTTTTTTATTTTTCATAAAAATTGTGTCAAAAATTTTCTAAAATAAATTATTAACTATTACTCTAAGGTCACTTATTAGCATATGACTATTTTTTAATGAAAATTATAGACATTAATTACGACTAAGTTTATAACAACACTTGTTTTACCGAGTAATGCCAAAAACACATTATTTTACGCACGCAAATCTACGCCAAGGGCGTGGTACCAGACTTTTTCTTAGTTAAAAGGTAGGATGTATTAACACCGAGTAAACATTCGGTCAGGCTGTGGCGTAAAACTAGTGTTTTACGCCAGCCAATAGGGGGCTGCCACGTCATCAAATAGAATATCTTTTCTCTTTCTCTCTTACTCTCTCTCATCTTCTCCGTTTCACAGGTCTCTCTCTTCTCTTTTTTTTTTTCTTTCTTTCTCACTTGTTCTCTTCATCTCTCCAGCCCTCTCATCCATACCTTTCTTCTCCCTCTAAAATCAAATCCAATTAAAAGCTTCAAGGCCATCAGCCCCTTCCCTTCTCCCTCTCAGCAAAGCCAAAGATCTCACTACACAAACCCAAACTCAGATATACTAAACCCATATTCAGTGTTCACCAAAACACAACCACAACCACCATCATAGCCCAGCCACCATGATCACAACCAAACCCCCACCGCTGTTACCAAACCCATCAAGAAAAAACCCAACAACCCAAAATTGCAAACCAATCGGCAACCCCGAACCCAACCTAACAAAGAGAGAATAGCCCAAAAAAGAACCAAAAAGAGAAATTTTTTTATCAAATACCAATAGATATAGATATCATAGCAAAGAAACGAAACCCTATAAAAGAGATTCAGAGGATTAGGAATCTATGGTCACGATTTTTCTCTCTAAATACTGACAAAAAAGATCGATTTGAGTTATTATCGATTTTGCAGAAACAGTGATATAGACCGACTAGTCCCAGAGAGAGAGTGTGTATAAAAGACCTATGGTTCGGCGGCGTGGGGAGATGGGTTGGCGGCGTGGAGGACTGGGCGAGATGGATTCAAGGGCTGCGGCAATGGAGATGAAGGGAGTTGAATTCAAATGGAGAAGAGAGGCATGGGTGAGAGGGAGAAGGGGAGGGGCTGATGGCCTTGAAGCTTTTAATTGGATTTGATTTTAGATGGAGAAGAAAGGTATGGGTGAGAGGGCTGGAGAGATGAAGAGAACAAGTGAGAAAGAAAGAAAAAGAGAGAGAGAAGAGGGAGGCCTGTGAAACAGAGAAGACAAGAGAGAGAGAGTAAGAGAGAAAGAAAAAAAAAATTCTATTTGATGATGTGGCAGCCTTCTATTGGCTGGCGTAAAACACTGGATTTACGCCACAGCCTGACCGAATGTTTTGCTCATTAACACCAAAAGAAAGCTACAAACTGGCCACAAAGGCCAAAGTAGTGATTATTTTGCACGTGTAAAATGGTGTCTCTTTGGCATTACTCAAATTTATTCTTTGTTTTATTCCAAAAAAAAAAGTCTGCTTCACGTGGATGTCCGGGCCGGAATTGATATATATTCAGAAAGATATTTTATTTATATAAAAAAAATCAAATAAGTAAACGAGGGACTTGCGGCATTTTTTATTTAAAAAAATCGTATGATACATCATATATACCTAGCAAATAAAAGAGATAATTAGATATGCTATTTAAAAAAATTAAACAAACGAATAGATAAATGACCAGTCTTTATAGGATCTTTTTCTTTTTAAAATATTTTATAGGATCTTTTTTCTCATTATATATATATATATATATATATATATATATATATATATATATATTTATAGGATCTTTCTCATTATATACTATAACTTAAAGTAGCGCCTACTTATTATACCTCCACTAGGAGCATCTCTAATAGCTGCACCATCTCTATTTTTTGGAGAAAAAATGTTACTGTTTACTTACTGTTCACACTCAACAAGTCCTCTAAAAATAAACATTTCCAATTTTTCTTTTGAAGTTGCTACAGCGCTTCTCTAGATACAAAGAAGCACTATAGCAACTCCAAATGAATTTTTATGATTAAAATTCATACATCTCAATAAAAAAAAATTATTTTTCTCTCCTCTCACAGCTACAAACTCAATGGCTACAAACACAACAATCTTTCTCTCAAAGATCTCTGAACTCAAGCATAATCAGATTATCATATTACAAACTCAAAAATACAATTTTAAAATTAATCAAATCATAACAATAAAAGCAAAAAAGAAAAAGAAAAAGACAGAAGACAGAAGCCATCTGACCCATATGGATTGCGTTGGGGACGAAGATGAGTGACGGCTCCAGGCTGGGCCAACTGCTTTGGGACAAAGATGACCCATCTGGACTGCGTTGGGGACATGTTCTAGAATCAAGTTAAAAAAAAAAAAAAAAAGCGAGAGAGCTAGAGAAAAAAAAGAGAGAAGAGTTGCTGGAATGTTCTTGATGAATGAGGGAAAAAAAAGAAAATAAAAGAGGGCGCCAGATAGAGATAGGATTATAGGAAAATGTGTGTGAAGGAGAAAAACAAGGAAAAAAAAAAACGTATGGATGAAATGAAATGAGGGAAAGGAGAAATAATATAAAAAAAAAAATCCTAATTGAGAAATGTTGCCACAATATTTTTACCATATTTTCACAATAAATTTTAAGAACAAATTGTAATTAGTTAATATTGGTGAGTAAAAAATAATTTCAGTGGTGGGTTTAAATTAGAACTAGTAACAACTTTTCGCATAAATTTTGTTGTGAAAGTATTGCGAAAAATGTTGTAAATATAATACTTTTTATTGAAAAATATACTTGTTGGGAATGAATATAGGAAAAATAAATGATGATAAAAAAAGAATAAAGAATGAACAAAGAAATAATATTTAAATAAGATAGAGTATGGAACAGAGAATCTGTTGAAAAGTGTATTTAAAAAAGTGGGTAGGTAAATGTCACTGTTCATTCTATAAATAATACAAAACTTTGGAGAATCTGCTGGGATGCCTAACATTATTTATTAATCTTTGGAAGTAGTACGGCCATGAAGTATGCAACTTTTCAGGTACTCTGTCTACTCCCCCGACAAAATTTGTTTTAGTGACACAAAGTTACATGAAAAAGACATGTAAACTACTATATATAAAATTTGGATGTTAATTACTTGAAAATTCCATCAATATGATTTCATGGCCATCCCATCATGGTAAATATAAAAAATTTTAAAAAAAAATGCACGAATTCAACCCCACAATCAGTCAAAATATGTTACAAAAATGACAGCAGTAATAGCTTGCAGCAGGTGAATTTCAATGGATAAAAGAAGCAACAAGTTTTCTAAGGACCAGTGCTGCGAATCAACAAAGAGATCGAACATACAGTGCTGGGTAAAGAAGAGCCAGAAGAAACAGCAATACATAGAGGACAGTAGTTCTCCCCCATAGCGATCAAGCTGCTTATCCAAAATCCAAAACAAACTGAACTATGTTGCGTACCCGAGCAAAACCTTCAACCACACCATCATATACAATTAGCAACAAATTTTCTGAGAGATTTTCAGTACACTATTTACTCATAGCCAACCCTAAAACATGTTTATAAAGTAATTCTTGAGGATCTTCAAATGACTTACCAGTCAATTTAGTCCGAGATAGCTAAAGTCTGCACCCACAACCTGCATATATATAAAAAAAAATGTTAATAAGCGAGAGATGTAGTAAATTTATATATAACTTTAGCTATGGAACAAAGCACGGCGTTGACAATCTGCACCAAAGATTTTGGAACATACTTTCTCCGCACCATTTATCTACTTTAATGCAGCACAATAGCTCAACATTTGGTACGTATCTATTTGCCCCAACCCCTTATCTTTTTATAGAGGACCGTGGCCCAACAAATTGAAAATTGTTTAATTAAAAATATAGTTGGAATGTACGTAAGCCAACAATAAAAAAAATTAAAACAATTACTTGAAAGATCTTTTTTTGAATTTTTTAAAGGATAGTTTCAATTTACGAGTGTCCTATTCTGATATATATATATATATATATATATATATATATATATATATATATATATATATATATATATATATATATATTTTTATATTTTATCATTAGACCACAGCATCAATTGGTTTTGATAATGTAGAATCACAACTTTTTGCTTGGTGGGCCTGGTTATACATATATATATATATATATATATAGAGAGAGAGAGAGAGAGAGAGAGAGAGAGAGAGAGAGAGAGAGAGAGAGAGAGAGAGAGAGAGAGAGAGAGAGAGAGGTTAGGTTCAAGTTATACTTGGTATAATTTTAAGTAATGTTACACCACTCAATATTCTTTAATTAGATGCGAATTTTGACAATTCTACCATTAGATTACATTATCTTTATATATTCTCCATGTTTGCAAAATTTCAAGATGATTGAATATTAATAGTCATGTCACCAACTAATTATTCAAATTCAAGTTTTTGTAGTTTGAAATAATGCATAAAAGATAAGTTTATTGATCGAAAGGTAAATAATATCCCATTAACATGAAAATTAGTATGAGGGTTAAGAACATACAGATCATGTAATTCGATGGTGAGATTTTTAAAATATAAATTCTATAATGAGCTATTCGATGGTGTAACATTACTTACATTTATATATATAAGGTTGGGTTTAAGTTACACTTGGTGTAACTTACACCACCTAAATTTATTATAGAATTCATATTTTGAAAATCTCATCGTTGAATTACATGATCTGTATGTTCTTAACACTCATACCAATTTTTATGTTAATTGGATGTTATTTACCTTTCGATCAATAAAATTATATTTTATGCATTATTTTAAACTACAAAAACTTGAATTTAAACAATTGGTTGATAACATGGCTATTGATATTCAATCACTTTGAAATTTTGCAAGTATGGAGAATATACAAAGATGATATAATCTAACGATGTTTTTGTCAAAATTTGCATCCAATTAAAAAATATTGAGTGGTGTGACATTGCTGGGGGCCTTGGTTGATGACCCTCACAAAAAAAACCTTTACCAGTTGAGTTAACTAGAACTCACAAGAACTAAGAAGATAATCGTTGAAAATTAAGGAAATTGTACTAGTAAAACTTATAACCACCATTTGACTAAACAAAAACAATTTGCAAAACCAGGAGAACTTAAAAATTACAACCGAGTGTCTGTTGAAATTAACAAATTTTGTTAGGTTTATTTTATTTTGAATAAAAGTTCAAATGTATCTAAAAAAATATTAAAGTTTTAAGAGCGATATCTAATTAAATCATAAAATAAGCCAAAACAAATAGGCTCTACATTAGTAGACTTTAAAAAGCAGCAGATATAAAATATTTGCTAGACAAAGAAAGCAAGAAATGCAGCATGCATCGCACGGCTATGACAATCTTAAGAATATAAAAATAAGTGGTTCAGATCTCTCACAATCAGGCCACAACTCAGAAGGCAATATATATAATTTGGTATTCTTTTATAGCACCGTCTATTTGGATACTGTTAAAAATTGAAAATTGAAAATATTGTAATAAAATAATTTTTAAAAGTATGAACAGTATTATAGGACCAATTTTTAATGAAAAAGTTCATGAAAAAAAAGGTTTGTGGGTTCTATAAACAATGCACAAGACCCACTGAACAACGCTGAAACGCACTTCTAAAAAAAAAAATGAAACGTAGACGTACTACGTTTCAGCAGTATCTAAACGGATACTAAATGTAATAGGTAATATGTCACTATTCCATTTGGTTAATACTATTTTTAAGATATAATCTCCCAATTTTTACCATATACTTTTGACGTAATAGTCACTCTGCAAGTATAAGTGTTTATTAGATATGGAGGGGACAAAGATTGGAATTAAAGTTTTTAGGAAAGAGCTTCACATACATATACAAATAATTATAGAACAAAATTCCATCTCAAATAAAAAAGAAAAGAAAAAAAGCAATAGGCAAAGTCAAGAATTCCCAGTATATTGATATTAAAACAATATCAATATTTCCTACCACTTTTTCTGATGGTCTATCCCATATTGACTTCTTAGCTAAGTTCTAGCTATATACTTAAAATAAAAAAAAATAAAAAAAATTGAAGTGGATCCCAATTACCACCATAAAAAATAGTGTATAGTAGATTCAATACAATATTAAAATTTGAAAGACAAATTTGAAAGAAAGTCCACTATGCAAGTTTCCCAAATATGTTTATAATTCTGTTAATATTATTAATAAGGCTCTGACTCTGATTAGTTTGTAATGAAGTTAAGGATTTCTCCTGTTTACATCACGTGTGCCCATGCACCAGGAAAGGGGTCTTTTTAAAATGTATATACATCTATCAAAGGCTATGAGATTAGGATTGGTAAGATTTATTATTCAAATGAAAATTATTAATAGAATAATAAATCTTATAATAGTCCATTTTCATGTGTCTTACACGCTTGATACAAACCAAAACATTAATTAGAAGTTTTCACTTTTATGATTAAAATAAATCATCTTGGTCCACATGTTATAATCTTTGCAGATGAAAAACTCAATTTCATCACTGACTATAAATTATAATTTTGAGTTTGCAAAGAAGTGATTGTGTAACCAATTTCTCTAGATTTGTGTTTCTTGACCCATGTCTAGACCTCTAGGACTAGCTTTCTAATTTTCCCTCAGCTTGCTTTCTTTTCTCATATTCAAAGTTGTCAAAATCAAGATCCTAAATAAGATCGTTGAAGGTAGGTGGGATCGTAAATCGTAAGATCGGATCATGAATCGTAAGATTCTACATATTTTCAGATTTAAAGCAAAAAACACATTGATAATAATTTTATATGTTGAATAATCACATAAATTATAAATTCATCAATAAAAAAAACTAAATTTGCATCATATGATGTAATTTACATGTCATATATTGCTAATTCTATATTAACGAAACAAATGTATTTAAGTTTTGACCCAATGTATCTAAAAAGTTCAATAAATATTTAATTAGGAACCAAATAGCAAAATATTTATCAAAACATATGGAAAATATTTTCCAAGTTCTAAGTTCCAAGTTTGAAATCCAAAATAAGTTAGCAAATGGAAACTAGTTAACTATAATATGAAATCCAAAAGCAAGATGAATATTAAGGTGAAGTGAACATTTAATTATTCTCATTCTAAGGTTCTTATAACCACTGTCATAAATTTCTAATCATCATTATCTATTTCATCATCTATGTAGACATTATATATTTGTATACTAGAGCTGCAAAAGACATCAAGATATAATTTCATACTCAACTATTCAAGTTATACCATTTAGCAACAATTAAAGAGTATGCTCAAAAAAATCAATCAATTAATACACAAATACTAGCATAACTGAAAAAAATTATATATACAAAAATATTTTAGTAATATTAGAAAACAAATTAGTATATTGATCAAACAAATTTAATAACATCATAGCTTAAAAAGTAGCAAAGCCAACATCAAATTCTTCATTTAGAAATGATGAAGCATTACTTCATTTTGATTACAAGTGAACTAGAAACTAGAAAATAGAAAATATTTGCTTCGGTTAACATAATTTTATATATAAAAAAGTCATACCATCACAACATAAAAAATTAAAAAAAAAAAAAAAAACTTTAAAGCCTCATCAAAACAAAAAATTTATCCCATTAAAAAACAAAACCAAAAATTTATGTTTTTGGTAGGAGGTAGAATCCTATGTGATCCTATACGATCCTACACGATCTTACCATTTTTACGATCCTAGTGTGATCCTAAACATTTTAGTGAGGTGGGATTGTAAAATCGTGTGATCTTATGATCCTGATCGCAATTTTGACAACTATGCTCATATCCATATAGCTATTCTATATTTTTGTGGAGTCACACTACAAGAAATCTGGGTTTAGGCGGCGTTTTTTTTAGTGACGTTTTTAAATCCGCCACTATAAGTGGCATACTGTGACATTTTCTAAAAACGTTGCTAAAGATTGAGATTTTAGCGACGTTTTTTAAAAAACATCGCTGCAACTCAAAACAATACCAACATTTCTTAAAACGTCGCAAGAACTATAGTTTTAGCAGCGCATATCTCGTTTACAGCGACGTTTTAATAAAACGTCGCTATAGTGATTAAAAAAAATGTATTGAGCATGTGTCTAAAAAAGAAATACTCTATAGCAACGTTTTCTAAAATGTCGCTATAGTGATTACAGCAAATGATCTCCACCTGTTGGTGAAAAAAAAAAAATACTTGCTATATTGATTAAAGCAAACACTTTCAAATACTCTATAGCAAACGTCGCTATATGTTCTAAACTTTTAACTTTCAGGCTCCCAAAAAAAAAATACGCGCTATCTTGATTAAAGCAAACACTTTCAAATACTCTATAGCGACGTTTCGAAAACGTCGCTATATGTTCTAAACATTTTGACTTTTAGGTTCCCACACTTTTTTGCCCTCTATATATTTTTTTTTGGCCTACACTTTTTTTTTTCTTTCTTTTCATTAACTCACTCCGTGTCCCACTCTTTTCTTTCTTAGGCTCACTATTCATTGTCCCCTTCCTTTCTTTTCTTTTCTTTGTTCTTTGTTCCTAGTGTTTTCTTTGTGACCCATTTTCGCTAGGACCACCACACATCTTTTCCCTTCCACCCACTGCCACCGCGGCCATCATCAATCTCCACTAAGACCCACTGTCACCACCATACTTTTTTCCCTCTTTTTTATTGTTCAAGTTTCTTTAGAGTGTAAGTATTTGTTCTTGGCTTATGGGTTTGCTTTGATATGGTATTTTTTTTAATGGGTCATGGAGCTTTTTTGCTATTTTTCAGTTTTGGTTGGAAAGTTTTTGTTGTTCAATTTTCTTTAGAGTGTAAGTATTTGTTCTTGGCTTATGGGTTTGCTTTGATATGGTATTTCTTTAATGGGTCATGGAGCTTTTGTGCTAATTTTTGCTATTTTTCAGTTTTGGTTTAAAGTTTTTGTTGTTCAAGTTTCTTTAGAGTGTAATTATTTTTTTTTGGCTTATGGGTTTGCTTTGATTTGGTTTTTCTTTAATGGGTTATGGAGCTTTGTACTAATTTTTGCTTTATTCTATTTTGGTTGGAAATTGGTAGAAAATTCTCTTATTCAGATTTGGCTTCTTGGGCAAAAGGACTTGAGGATCAAGGGCTGAATCATTGTAAGTATTTCTTTGGAGTGTTAGTATTTGTTTTTCAATATTATACCTTCTAGCAGTGGCAGGGGATGAACAATAGGATTGCAAAATAGACTATGTTCCAAACATATATATTAATGGGTTTTTAACTAACTAAGAAACTTAATTTAATAGCTACACTTAATCTTAGGCAACCAACCCACTTAGTTAAAGCGATACATGTATTGGTATTATACAAATATATATATATATATATATATATATATATATATATATATATATATATATATATATATATATATATATATCTATGGTTAATGTGTTATTGTGGAATATTGATGATTAGTAGGTACATTTGATATATTACAAGCTTGTGTTAGTTATTGTTGAATTTTAAACAGGTTTATATAGCATTTTTAATTTTTTTTAAAAATAATGAGCAGCTTTTGCGACGTTTTTGAAACGTCACTATAGGTGTGGATATTTGCAGCGTTTTAAAAACGTCGCTAAATGTATTTTCCTACATTACATACGAAAATGTTATATTATTTAGTGACGTTTTAGAAAATGTCACTAAAAGTTTTTGAACGCCACTAAAGAGTAACATATGGCGATGTTTTTTGAAACGTCGCAATAAACCTATAGTGACCGCTCTATTGCGACGTTTTTGAACGTCGCAAAAACAAACGTCGCTATAGACCATTTGTGTCTATAGTGACGTTTTTTGGGTTTTTAGTGACGTTTTACAAATGTCGCCTAAACCCAGATTTCTTGTAGTGTCATTACCTATAATCACAATTTTTTTCCTTCAATTTCAATCGGTACATGAAATACTAAAAAGCTTACACGTTCAATTCAGGAGGGCAATTTTCCAATATAGTTGTGTTTATCTCTTGGTGATTTTCTTGAAGGATTCACAATCTCCCACTGAATTTTTCCATAAGTCATGTCATATCCCGACAATTCTCACATTGAATTCTTCCATCATGTACACTGAAATTTATTTAGTTAGTGCAATAGAACTTGAATACCATTTTCTTTTGATGTTTCTATTTATTTCTTTTCTTAGAAAATTTTTAGTTTCATTGAAAATTTTCATTAAGGAGCTGCATGTTCTCTAAATTTAAACATGACTATGCATTCTGTTAATAACTTGACAATTACTCAAACAGCTCGCTGCATCTGAATAAATGGTTGGTTTTGCAATCATTGGAGTTGCTTGAAATGATCAAAGTGAAGATTGATTGTATTTTCATAAAATTGTAGACTAGAAAACATATTCTGTAAAACTGGTACCAACATAAATAAAGGAATCCTGCTCTATAGATTCAAACAAGGAATTTGTCAAACTGACATGGAAATTAGGCCTGTCCATGGGTTGGGTTTGTGCCCAATCCGAAACCGACCCGATAACTTCGGGTCTCTCATTTCTGGACTCGCCGCCTACCAGTGAACTGAATCGGTTTGGGTGGTCGAAACTCCTTGAATACCGGTCGGTCCTTGGTCGGAGTTGAAAATTTTAAAACTATGCAAGATTTTGCAGGAAACCACCAAATTTGGTTGAGATTGGGCCGATCTGCTGAGGTTTGGCTGGATCTTGAAGAGATCTCGGTGGATCTTGAAGAGATGACAAGATCTCGTCGGATTTGAGTGAGATCTCGGTTGATCTCAAAGAGAATAGGCTGAATCTTGACGAGGTCTCATCGGCTCGACTAACCGGAGAAGACGACCGGCGAAACATATTAATCGGTGGAGAACAACTAATTTTTCGGTGTACAAACGGTCTGATCGGTTGAGATCTTGGTTTTTATGCTTGTACCCATCATCTAACCTACTAGTATCAGGATTTGGGGATGAAGACCCGCTGCTAACAGTCAACGGCGTCGGGTCGGCCGATTTTTGGGCCGGGTCGATTGGGTTGGGCGGTTTGGTCGGGTACCGAGTTTGGTTGGACACCCCTAATGGAGACGCTAGCCAAAATGTGACATATTATACAAAAGATGGTGACAAAGAAGACAACAAATTTGACATATACAATACAACCATGTGTGGTGTGTTATATGAAGTACATTTGCCAATCAATCATTCCAACAAATAATGAAATAAATCAGCATTGAATAATCATGATTTACATAGCCAATCCATGAATATATATATATATATATATATATATATATATATATATATATATATTAATATCCAAAGCTAAAACCCAATTAGATCTTAATAGAATTCTTAATTTTATGGCACGTGTCTTATTTAATTTTTAATTTTGTGCCAAGTGAATTATTAAGTGTAAAAGTCGAAGAGTCCAAATCCAATTAGATTCTAAATTGGATTCTAATTTTTTGCCACTTGTCCATCTAAGTTTTTATTTTTATGGTAAGTAAATTATTAGGTATAAAAACCGAAGAGTCTAAAACCAATTAAATTCTTAATTATATATATATATATATATATATATATATATATATATATATATATTGGATGAGAAACAATTACATATTTTAGAAATGTATGGTTTAAAAAATATATAATTTAATACCATGTATAATTTGAACCATATAATTGTGATTATTTTTAATTGTACTTGTGCAGGGACAAACCTAGGATTTTAAGCTAGCGAAGGCCAGAGTATAAAGGGGGGGAAAAAAAACTCCAAATAGGCATCCACATAGTATTAAAAAATTGTAAACACACAAAATCGTTGTTTTTAGATACCTTAAGATGCAATTATCTATCAACAAAAACAAAATAATTTTTTTTAATACTAGGCTGACTAGGAATTTTTTTTTTTTTTGTTGTTGTTGTTGAAGTTAGAGCATTAATAGTAATGGTGCTAAAACTTTTAGCTTTTAGCATCCTAAAAAACTACTTTATTTATTTTCCCACCTCACTTTACAATATTCCTAATATCAAATATTCTATTTTGTTATCACTTTATTTAAAATATGGAAAATTACACTTTACCACTTTAAACTATACCTCATGTTACACTTTGTACTTTAAACATTTTGAATCCATGTTTTGTACACTAAACTATGACCAGTATTACACTTTGCATTCTGTTGTTAAGTTTTCTATTAACTTAAGTTTAGGGTACAAAGTGTAATAAGGAGTATAGTTTAAGGTGGTAAAGTGATGTAGAACAGATAGCACATGCTTTCCTAGAGCAGCAGAGGTGCCAGAAGTCACAATATAGGATTAAAGGAGAGTGCCAATAGAGGCCATCAGGGTAACAGTGTTGGAATTGCATGAAATTTAGCAAGTCGAAGGGAAACGGCATTTTGATCTAGACTCATATGAGTGTCACCTAAATTTAGGCAAATTCATTCGTTAAGGCCCCAAAAACAATGTTTTTGCTATTTATAGTAATATTTGTTTTTCCTTAATAATTTTTAGTTTAAAAGTCAGAATAAGGTCCCGTTTGTTTTGAGACGTCTTTTAGAGACAATATTTTCAATTTTCACAATTATCTAAAATTTTCTATTTTTGGCAAAAATCACTTTTTTGCCACCTAGTTATGTGATTATCATGATTAGGGTTTTTGGGTGTCTTCATAGCCACCTTGGGGTTTCTTTTACTATTTAAACATATTGTAACCTTCAAAGCAATTCAATTTTCAGATTTATAAAATACAGGCCTTGTCTATTTCTTTCTAGTGGATTCCAGGACCTTATTACCTTGTGGATTCAAGGTTTTCATTCAGAAGCTAACGAGTTTAGTTTCTTTTTCCATTCAGCAAGTAACGTGTTTCTTTTCTTGTAGCTTCCGTAGCATCATAAAGTGTTATTTATATTTCGTTTTTAAAGCATTAAGAAGAGAGGCAATTAGAGCTTTTCACGTGGTGTCATATTTTTCCATCTAAGTTAATAGCAAACTTAACGTTGGGGTGCAAAGTGTAACAAGGGTCATAGTTTAGGGTGCAAAACGTGCATTCAAAAAGTTTAGGGTGCAAAGTGTTACATAAGATATAGTTTAGGGTGGTAAAGTATAATTTCCTCTTTAAAATAATATAAACAACTCATAAGATTATAAACGAAGAGAGAGAATTTGAGTTTTTTAATTGAAGGAAGAGGGATAATCTTAATAAAATATTGTATTTTATTTTTAACGTCTTGCTACAGTCAATTGGTATTTATACTAGTTTACTGTAGTTGCAAAAAAGTTAGCTTTAACTTCTCCAATAGCACATGATTTTTTGGTTCTTTAGTAGTAAAATAGTTTTTTTGTTGTTGCTAAAATACAATCACCATTGTGAATGTTTTTATTATTTTTGTTAAGTTTTTGGGTTGGATAGTTGCTATTTGGGTCAGACTAGTTAGGCTAATTGGGGAGAAGGAGGCCTGAGGTTTTGGAAGGGGGCTCAACTACAAAAAGAAATATATAATAACTATAAAAATTAAATTAAAAAAAAAGATCCAGGGGGCTCCAGCCCCCACTTGGGTTCACCCCTATACCAGTGCACATGCACGGGGATACACACTAGTACAATTAAAGACAAAACTGAGAAAAATCCAATAGATTCTAAATTGGATTCTTATTGTTGTCTAATTTTGCATCATGTGTCATATTTAAGTTTTTTTTTTTTGTTCTAGGTGAGTTAATGCTATGCAAAAGATGAAGAATCTAATATAATTAAACTATCAAAAAACAAAAACCCAATAAAAAAGAAAGAAAGAGTAAACTTATGTGTGTATGTGTGTGTGTGTATATATATATATTAAAACTAAAATAAAGAGGAAATTACATTTTTTTTTCTGCTGCGCGTTTCAGGGGACAACGTTATTGCGCACGTACTGGTGCACATACTGTGCACGCACTTTTCATCAACTTTTTATTAAAAATGGATTTTGCAGTACTATTCACACATCTAAAAATCATTTTGCTGCAGTATTTTCAGTTTTCAATTAAATCCAAATGAACCCTTAATAGCAAATTTAACGTATATATATGTGTGTATAATTGTGATGGTTTGTATTTGTACCATACATATGTACTGGTGGTAGAATAGGGCATATATGGGTATCAGCTTACAAGTAACTACTAAATGTGAAAATTTTTATTTGAATTTCTGATTGCCAATCAGTCATTACAAGTTACGACAATACTCAGCGGAGATAAAATGCACATAGAAAATCTTAGGGGCAACAACCTTGTACACGGCTTCAACAACCTTAAAGGGGCAACAACAGTACGGAATGATTGGCAGCGGGGTTTTCCAAAAGGTAGGCTTCAACAACCTTGAACGCGGCTCTTTCTTTACCACCTTTGAATTGTTCTTCATTGATGGTAAAGTCACCAGCAGGGTGCTACTCCCTTGTCACTTGACAAACGCACCCTCCATCTGAAGAGTTTTCAAACTTAACCTCATATGCAATACACTTTAGTGATTATGTAAATTATAATATAAAGAGGATAATTAATTAATTAGTTTTTTTTTTTACTTTATGTCCATTTAAAAAAATTTCTTTCTTAATCAATTTTAATGAAAAATTCCTTTTGAATAAGTGTTGTGTGTCTGTGTAAAATAAATACTGTCTAATTTTGTGTCTCGTTGATACATAAAATAGAACACCAACCAAAAACAAGGGACAGATTTGGTAGAAGAAATTTTATTCTAGTTGATGAATTTGTATGAAAAGAACGTATGAAAATGAATGAGATTTACATAAGGCAATGGTCAATAGTCAATAGTCAATAGTCATCATCATTTGTTGTTCCTAAGAACATAAATTATTAAATAAATTAAAATTTATAACATTCAAAATATCATTTTAAATAAAAATAATTTTTGGACGTTGTGGATTCAAGATAAAACAGAAATAAAATTAGGAGATATTAACTTGTGGTGCTTAAAGTGCAGCTCATAATATGATAAATAATTTACAATCAATTCATGAATGTTTTTAGGTGACAGAGTTGAGGCGTGAATCAGATCACTATCTTAAGAAGATACAAGCTTACATCACTTGTAGGATATGGAACTTTAAAATAGTAATTTCTTTTTACCTAGAAATATGGTGTAGAAATCATTACATACAAGTAATGAAATTAAATTCTATAAAGATGTGACGTAAAATCTAGATTTTTGAATTCCATTCTTAACATGTCATATGATCTTATTATATCTATAAATGTGTGTGTGTATATATATTAATAGTCAAAGCTTAGAGAAAATCCAATTAGGTTTTGATTGGATTCTCAATTTTGTGCCACATGTCCCATTTAATTTTGTGCCAAGTGAACTATTGAGTGTAATAATCAAACAGTCCAGATCTTATTAGATTTTAAATTGGATTTCAATTGAAGTTCAATTTTCCACCATGTATCCATCTTTTCTTTTTTTTTTTTAAAATTTTTTTTGGTAAGTGAATTATTAGGTGCAAAAACCGAAAAGTCTCTATATATATATATATATATATATATATATATATATATATAGGGTTGAGTTCAAGTTACACCCGGTGTAACTCTAAATAATGTTACACCGCTCAATATTTTATAATTAGATATGAATTTTGACAAATCTACCTTTAAATTACATTATCTTTATATATTCTCCATGCTTACAAAATTTCAAAATTATAAAAAATTAATAGCCATGTCATAAATCAATTATTTAAATATAAATTTTTGTAAATTAAAATAATGCATAAAATATGAATATGGATTAAATGGTAAATAACATTCAATTGGCATGAATGTTAAAAAACATATAGAGCATATAATTCAAATGTGAGATTTTCAAAATATGAATTCTATAACAAGTTATTGGATGGTGTAACATTACTTAAAGTTACACCAGGTGTAACTTGAACTCAACCTATATATATATAACCATTATATATTTTAGAAATGTATAGTTTAAAAAAAGTGTAAAGCTAATACTATGTATAGTTTGAATCTCTTCTAGAAAAATGTACAATTTGAACTGTATAATTGTAATTTTTTTAATTGTACATGTGTATATGCACGAGACAACACACTAGTAATAAAAAATAATCATAACTATACTCAATCAATTCTAATACCCATCTTAAAGTCCAACTAAATTGAGAGTTTATTGAGATATTATTAGAGGTGCGTTTGGGTAAGGCTTCTTGTGTCTGCGTTTGTGTAAGGCGCGTTTTTTGGCTGGTCCATGGCACTGTTCATGGACCAGCCAAGTGTATTCCACGGGTGAACAGTGATTTGTAGCAATAAAAAATATTTTACTACAGTATTTTCAACAATAAATTTTCAGCAAAATAAGTGGTATCTAAACACACACTAGGTGTGGTAGGATGTATTGAGTTTTAAGTAAAAAAGTCAATGTGACAATCTCTTATTAAATAATATAAAATATGAGTTTTATACTCCATTCTTAACTATTCGGACTCATACAAATATGTATTGGTGGTGGTCAGTAGAATAGTGATACAGAGATATGATATTTCCCTCTAGCTCCCTCAACCTTATTTGAGAGTTTGCCAAATATATGTATATGTGTGTGTGTATATATATATATTACATATGAGTCCGAATTCATATTAGTCTTGTGTGTGTAAAAGACTTACTGTCTAATTTTGCATCTCATTGATACATAAAATAGAACATCTACAAAAAAAACAAGAGACAAATTTGGTAGAAGACAATTTATTCTAGGTGATGAATTTGTATGAAAAGAACGTATGAAAATGGTTTACCAAAAAAGAACGTATGAAAATGAATGAGATTTACATAAGGCAATAGTCAATTGTCATCATCATTCCTACAAGCTACATCCAAAATCGCCTTGAAAGAAATATTTTGCATGTGCAACCTCAAAGTACGTTAAAAAAAAAAAAAATCAATGTCTTATGTGTCTTAAAAATTTTGGCCCATGAATCAATTTCACTTTTCAATTATTTTGAAAATTTTGAATTATAAAATTTTTTGTTTATGATACATTAAATTGGTAGAATATTAAAAAATAAGGATGGATATACCAGAATACAATTTATTTTAGGAAGACAAATTTAATTAGAAAACAGGATTTACTAATCTTGTAAAAAAATGTTCAATTACATATTTGGTCCCTATTTTTTACATTATATTTCAATTTAATTATTAACTTTTCAATTGTGTCAATTTGATCCATAGCCTTTTAATACTATGTCAATTTAATCATTGCTGTTATTTTTTAATAGAAAAGTGTAAAGTGTCAAATGACTTTAAATAAAAAAAAATAAAAAAAATTGCCACAGCAACTGCACCTAGACTAAGGTGGAGTTTGGATAGGCGTTTCTGCGTCCGCGTTTTGTTTTTTTTTTTTTTTTCCTCCAGCCGCAAGTGTTGACCCAATTTTCTGTGAACAGTGCATTCGTGCACTGTTTACGGACCCACAAATTTCACTTTTCAGCAATTTTTTCATTAAAAATGGGTCTCACGGTACTATTCACACATTTTAAAATTATTTTGCTACAGTGTTTTCAGTTTTCAGCTTTCAGTTTTCAGCAATAAGTTCTATCAAAACAGACCCTAACACATCTGTTTTATTTTTAAAGAACACGTCAATTTTTAGAAAACCCAAATCAAATCTTTTTAGTTTGATTAAGAATTTTGCTTATTTCGTTAAACAGGGGCAGACCCATGTAAAAGACTATCTCAAGACTTTTATTTTCCTCTATCCTCGCTGATTGATTTGGTTTAAGTGTGTAATCTTCAAGTTGTTGGCCGTCAGTTCTAGAACTCATATATGCTGATCTCCAAATTTCTTTTTTCCTAGATGATTTATTGTTTTTAAGGAAGATAAAGAACTCGTCTTTAAATTGCAGGGCAGAGGGTTATTGGAGAACCAGTAGTTTCTGGGTTATCCCTTGATGAATCTGGGGTTTGGGATCTTGACTTCGTCACTGCAGCAAAGTAAGATCTTGCATTACTTTTCATTTTTCATTTTTATTTATTTGTATCTTTATATTTTGATATATTCTGTCAACTTTTACAAACAGTATCATCTTCATGTTTCGGGTTTGTCATGAGTCCCCCTATTGGTGCATCTGGACATGATAAGGCCCTTCAAGCTGCCCTTTCAACTGGAATACTACAGGTTCCTACCAATCATAACTGCTGGGACCTTAATGACACTTGGAAGAAATATGTGAGTTAGGGAATTAAATTATCTGTTGTTTTTCTTCTTTTATTTTTTTTTCTAATTTAAAATTATGCTGACAATTTATAAAATTAAATTAAAAATGCTGACATGTTAGTCCAGGTGGTTGGCAATTTTTTATATTTAATCCGTTTGACATGTCAGAATTTTCCATCCAATATATAACGGATTAAATTGACACGACATTGAGATTAGTGACCAACTTGACACAATTAAAAAGTTAGAAACTAAATTGAAATTTGGTGTAAAAGACAGAGATCATATACATAGTTTACTCTAATATTAAAAAGTATTGTATATAGGATGTTAATAGTCCTTTAAATATCGTCTCTTTTGTTGTCTTGTGATTGTGATTTGTGAAGATGAGGTTTTGGGTTGATTGGTAGTTAAAAGAAAAAGGCACATAAAGTCCCTAACAATGGTAAAACAAAACCAGGAGACTTGGAATGGCCATGAGTGTATCAAACTGTGCTTTTATGTTATCTCACTTCTGGATGAAACTTATTCAAAGAAGACTTACTAACCAAGAAGAATTGTGAGCTATGAAATTTTTTGAATACTTCGGTTATTAAAACCTAGTAGTGTAATTTCAATAAAAGATCATTCAAACATACAGTAGGATATTCAGACGTCTGTTGAGAAAGCATAACATGAGGATTTGTTATAGCAATATTAATTAAACATAGGTATGAGGATTTGTCAAGAGGTAAGCTTCCACTACTTTGTACATCTCTGTTGCTCTTTCTTTGCCAAACTCTATGTCCTCATCCTTGAACTCAATTTCTTGATCTGAGTAATACTCACTCAACATCTTAAAAATGCAGCCTCCATGCTCATCAGCTACAAACTTCACCTCGTACTTAATGGATTTGAGCTTCTCTCCCAACACATCTCCTTCAACTATTGTGTACTTGCACTGGTAATTCTTCGTGTCTAGCTCATCCATCCGGAGCTTTGCATGTTTGAAATGAATACCTGCATATTATAGACATAATTT
Organism: Castanea sativa; assembly: GCF_040712315.1. Taxonomy (NCBI): domain Eukaryota; kingdom Viridiplantae; phylum Streptophyta; class Magnoliopsida; order Fagales; family Fagaceae; genus Castanea; species Castanea sativa. Next base: position 26,579,230 of record NC_134022.1, read on the forward strand.
AAGCACATTCTACATTTTACCTACTAAGATCTCAAAAGGTCATTTTTTATGCATAAAACTCCCACTTTTGCCAATAAAAAAGTACTTAGTAGGCTGCCTTACCCTTAATTTATTTAATTACTAGGATCTAATACTACTATTTTGTGGCAAATAGCATATAGCTTCGTAGCAAAAAAACAAAGACAAATAGCAATATTTGTTACATACCTTGAGCAAAATTAATTTGCTTGATACTTCCAACATCTCCATCTCCGTCAATGATTTCAATGCTATTAATGGACTGAGACATGAGCTTGGGGCATAAATTGTGCGAGTCAACTATCAAGGCCTTGAATAATCTACCAGGATCAATTGGTGATTCATACTCTTGAGCAAAACTTATCACACCCATCTTCCTAGTCTAGAAATTGAAAACAGAACAGGGGATGGGAAAGTGTTTTACAAAAGATGCTGATAAAGTAATCAGCAAGAGAATTTATATTTGGATGACTATAAGATGCCTAGTATATCCAAATTAACTGAGAACGATGTACCCTTGTATTCAAGGTGTCGGGTGGAATTTTGCTCCACATTTCTACTAGTCTGGCTGGCTGAAGTGAACACAAAACTAGTCAGAGATTCCAAGCTGTGGCAGTGGGACCCCCTTTTCTTAGTCACTGGCAACTGCAGTGGAATTAAGCTCATTGCGCAGCCATTAGTGCATTGCACTGGCATTGGCCAAACCAAGTCTTCTAGACTTCTATAAGCATCCAAAGTTGATTGTGAATCTGATAATAGTATATGTACAATAAAATGTTGTTAAAATTATTGATTCAGAAAAGGGGGAAAAAATTATGGTAATTTTTTTTCAGCCAGTGGCTTTATAATTTTAGTCAATTAAAAGCAAAGTCACTTCAATCAATTTTCAAAAGAAATTTCTTTCAGATATGGAAGATAATTGGTTTTGGTACTATTTAGTTAATAATTGATTCATTACATTTGTAAAGTTTCTAGAGAGTATCCAGTTGGTGAACACATTGCGATTGACGATTGCAAAATAGCAAAAAAATAGTTTTATATATATATATATATATATATATAACACTGAAACTTGTCTCTTTCACTCATGAAAAGATGTACAATATACCCCCACAATTTGTATTGAACATCTCTGTAACAAATCAGCCAAAGCTAACGCTTCAGCTGCAGAGTTTTTATTACAAATCATAGACAGTTTTAGCCTAAAAAAAAAACAATCCTACCAAGACCATATGAAATAGGTATTCCTCTACAACCTTGTACATTCCAATTGCCTTGTCTTTGCCAGCTTTAATTTCCTCCTCCTTAAGGTTAATGTCACCCTTTGTATTGTAGTGGCTTGTCATCTTGCATACACTACCTGAACCTGAACCTGCGGCAACGAACTTTACTGTATAAACAACGGATTCAAGCTTGTCACCCAACACATCTCCTTCAATCAAGGTGTACTTGCACATAAAGTTGGCCGTGTCAAGGGCATCAATCTTGTGCTTCAAGTATTTAAAGTGACTTCCTACGAAGATTAAAAAGAAAAATGTTATATCAAACTTCAAAAAATGTAAAATCCAGCTTTAATATAAATAATGCGAGAGACACAATATTTTTCATGACTACTAACATGATTTGTTGTGATTGGAGTAACATCACTTTCATCTAGACTCAGTACATCACTAATCACAACAGACAATGTGTTATGGAAAAAATGATAAGAAATGTTATGTCTAATTTACATATTTAATATTAAGATATGATATATAGCATTATAGCTGACCAACCTTCAGGAAAGTTGGTTTGTTCAATGCTATCAACACCTCCATCGCCTTCAACAAACTCAATGCTGTTGATGGACTGAGGCATGAGCTTGGGAATGAGATTATGTGAATCAAGGATCAGTGCCTTGAACATCTTGGAAGGAGGGGCTGAGGTGGTGAACTCTTGGGTAAAAGTGGTGACGCCCATGTTTGCCTATTGAAAGAAACCAAATAAAAGATGAAAAACAGAGGAAGAATTAGCTAGCTTTAGTAAGGATGTATTTGAGTTGTGAAGATGGTGAAAGAGATGCATTGGTATTTATATTTTATAGAAAGGAATTGAGCAGGACAGGCTGGGCAGCGCACTCAACAATTGACCAACTGGAGGAACAAAAAAGGTTCTTTATGTGTGGGTACATATTATATATGTATTAAAGGCAACTAAGTTTGGGGTCTCGAATAACATTAAAAAAAAAAAAAAAGTATTGCTAATTGGCCTCCTCTTTGTCTTTTAAATTTGCATGCTATGGGCATGGTCTATTTCCACTGCAACATGTTTCAGTCCAAGTTCTAGATATTCTGTTGCAAAATTTTTTTTTCGTTTGTGTTTACTTGATGGAATCATGGAAGGAGAAACCGAAATTAAGGATTTAAGAAGAAGAAGTTCATTTATACATTGTAAATTTGTAACCATCTTAAGCTGCAGTGGCTTTGGGCCAAAACTTCCTGCCCTATAGCCGAGGTTTGGGCCCTTTTGGGATGGGCTTCTTTTAACAAGCAACTCGGTTAAAATTCTATTGCATTAGTTTTTTTTTTTTTTTAATAGATATTGGAGTAGAATTGGATGTGATGATTATTGTACTTATTAAAAAACCTTTTATGATTATTGTACTCCTTCTAAGTGACTATAGGAACCTATTAAGGACTTCTTCTAATTTACTACTTATCATATCTTCCAAGGAGCGAATTAATGTGCCGGTGCCTTAACAAAATTGGGTGCTAAACAAAAATAGCTTTTAGATTTTTTATTTTTATTTTTATTTTTGAGAACCAACAGCAATATAGCATTAAGTAGGCCTTAATTAATAATTATAAATCCGATGTGAAAGGGGAGAGTTTTATACAAACATTCTTTTTTAGTTGGGGCCTTTGGGGTGCTTAGACACATTCCTCCCTTTTCATCCAGTGGACATAGCAAAACACGAAAAATAAGAGACACCCATTTAAGCAAAGGTGCAAAGAACGTCATAGCTGATAAATATCAACAACTACATACATACACATACGCCATCATAATACTCCTTTGGAAGCCCATCTATAAGCGGGCCATCCTTATTCATACACCTCCTCAGAACAGGTAATCGAATTCCAACCAAAGAACCCAAAAAACAAAAACTTTAAAATTAGCAAAGACAAACTTTTGAAAGAGCAAACGGTGTTTGTGGTGGTGGGGACTAACCGTAGCGGTGTGAGTACTTGGGATTGAAGGGAGAAGGGTGAGGAAGTATTGGAACTTGGAAGCCTTGCGAGAGCTATCGAGAAAGTTGGTAATGGCGGGGGAGCTAAGTACGTTAGTGCTAACACCTTTGCCTCCATTTTCTGGTGAGATGGCTAGATAGGGCTGAGAGTCAGAGATTTTAATAATGGAGCATTTAGTTTAGACATTTACTCGGCCCAAGACTTTCATCACACAGATACGCCCAAGCACTTCGTCACGTATTTGGCCCAAGACTATAATAATAGAGTCAAAGTCAAGGTCTTGGCACGTACTTTGGAAGTAAACCAAAGTCTTGAACACTACTCTTATTTATGAGTCTAAGACTTATTAATGGGTTCCAGTTAGTTGAATTAGTAAAATTTTTGATGATTGAATAAGAGATCTAGAGTTTAATCTCCGTCTACACCAAAAACCGATTTGGGGTTCAATCTATATATTATACTATAAAACGAAGCCTTTGACTTTTAATTTTTTTTTTTTTACTTTTTAAAAACTTGACACGGGGGATTTAAGGACTCACAAATTTCCATATCAGCAATATTTAAAATAAAAAAACTCTCTCTCTCAAAAAAACAAAACCTGATTAGTTTAAAAAAAAAAAAAAAAAAAACTCTCTCTGTGTCTCTCTCAAGTGCAGACTCAACTCGAGTCCTCAAAAACAAAACCTTTAATCAAACTTACAAGCGCACTCCATTTCCTTTTTCTTCTTCTTCACGCAGTCCCATCTCCCATCTCAGTACCTAAGCCATCACACCGCCAATTGCCTTGCCGCAAGTCTGTGATCGTCCATCAATTGTTCTTATATTACATTTATTATTATCAAACAGTGGATATCCTACATCCACATGCAAATACAATGGTCCCAAGCTACACACAAAATTGTATGTGTAAAGCAGGAGCTGCTTTGGAATGAGTATAGGTTTTATTTGACAAAAAAGACACTTTTTAAAAACTTGACACATAGGATTTGAGGCACTTACAAATTTCCACATCAGCAATATTTAAAATATAAAAAAAAAAACTCTCTCTCTCAAAAAAAAAAAAACCTGATTAGGTAAAAAAAAAAAAAAAAAACTCTCTCAATGTCTCTCTCAAACGCAAACTTAGCTTGAGTTCTCAAAAACACAACCCTCAATCAAACTTACAAATGCACTCCATCTCCTTTTTCTTCTTCTTCACGCAGTCCCATCTCTCATCTCAGTACCTAAGCCATCACGCCGCCAATCGCCTTGCCGCGAGTATGTGATGGTTTATCGATTGTTTCTATATTACATTTATTATTATCAAACAGTGGATATCCTACATCCATATGAAGATACAATGGTCCCAAGCTACACACATAAATTTATAGTATGTGTAAAGCAGGAGCTGGGTTCAATCTATATATTATACTATAAAACCAAAGCCTTTGACTTTAATTTTTTTTTTTTTAACTTTTTAAAAACTTGACACAAGGGATTTGAAGCACTCACAAATTTCCAAATCAGCAGTATTTAAAATTTTAAAAAAAAAACTCTCTCTCTAAAAAAAAAATCTGATTAGTTTAAAAAAAAAAAAAAACCTCTCTCGGTGTCTCTCTCAAATGCAGACTTAGCCTGAGTCCTTAATAACAAAACCTTCAATCAAACTTACAAATGCACTCCATCTCCTTTTTCTTCTTCTTCTTCACGCAGTCCCATCTCCCATCTCAGTACCTAAGCCATCACGTTGCCAATTGCCTTGCCGCGAGTCTGTGATCGTCCATCAATTGTTCTTATATTACATTTATTATTATCAAATAGTGGATATCCTGCATCCATATGCAGATACAATGGTCCCAAGCTACACATAGAAATATTGTATGTGTAAAGCAGGAGTTGCTTTGGAATGAGTATAGGTTTTATCAGACAAAAAAGACACTTTTTAAAAACTTGACACATAGGATTTGAAGCACTCACAAATTTCTACATTAGCAATATTTAAAATAAAAAAAAAAAACTCTCTTTCTCAACAAAAAAAAAAAAACTCTCTCGGTGTCTCTCTCAAATGTAGACTCAGCCCGAGTCCTCAAAAACAAAACCCTTAATCAAACTTACAAATGCACTCCATCTCCTTTTTCTTCTTCTTCATGCAGTCCCATCTCCCATCTCAGTACCTAAGCCATCACGCCACCAATTGCCTTGCCGCGAGTCTGTGATCGTCCATTGATTGTTCCTATATTACATTTATTATTATGAAACAGTGGATATCCTACATCCATATGCAGATACAGTGGTCCCAAGCTACACACAGAAATTTATTGTATTTGTAAAGCAGGAGTTGCTTTGGAATGAGTATAGGTTTTATTAGACAAAAAAGACGCTTTTAAAAACTTGACACATAGGATTTGAAGCACTCACAAATTTCCACATCAGCAATATTAAAAAAAAAAACTCTCTCTCAAAAAAACAAAACCTGACTAGTTAAAAAAAAAACTCTCTCAGTGTCTCTCTCAAATGCAAACTCAGCTCGAGGCCTCAAAAACAAAACCCTTAATCAAACTTACCAACGCACTCCATCTCCTTTTTCTTCTTCTTCACACAGTCCCATCTCAGTACCTAAGCTATCATGCCACCAATTGCCTTGCTGCAAGTCTGTGATCGTCCATTGATTGTTCCTATATTACATTTATTATTATGAAACAGTGGATATCCTACATCCATATGCAGAAACAATGGTCCCAAGCTACACACAGAAATTTATTGTATGTGTAAAGCAGGAGCTGCTTTGGAATTAGTATAGGTTTTATCAGACAAAAAAGATTAGGGAAAATTATAAGGTTATGGTGCTTGACATACTGCAAAGTAGACCTAATGTAAGAGTCCACCTACAGAACAAATTAAGAAAATTAAAGCAGATTAGGCAGCTTTCACTGTAAATGAAATATAACTTGCATATATTCTAATACCTCCAATCACTGGGACCAGTTGCCTTGCTGCGAGTCTGTTGGATATCTCTAAAATGGTCTTGGGACCGTTAATCTTTATTATGATTGTTCCTATATTACATTTATGACTATGAAATACATTATTCTTTATTAAATTAGTCTAAATTGTAAAAAATAAATTTAATGAGACTACTCTAAAAAATTTATCATGTGCAACGAGCGGGTTGGCGGCTAGTTTGTATTATAAATTCCAAAACACTCTAGTTAGGACTAAGTGTAGCAGAATCAGTAGACCTTTAGTTATCAACTCGAAAACAAATCAATAAGGCCAACTCTAATAAATTCCTTTATGTGGCGTTTGGTACGGGGAAATCCATATTACTCTTGACATCCAGATTCCTAAGAATGTGATTCCTAGGAATGTAGTTATTCCTATGTTTGGTTTCATTGAGAATCTCTTAAGATTCTTAAGAATGTGAGATGATAATATTTGATTTATTCCAGAATTTTAAATGAATTATTTATTTTTCTCATTATATCCTTAGATTTGAATATGAACTACTAAGTCATTTTCAAAAAAAAAATCTTCCTCTAAATAAATAATGAAAAACCAAATATAAACTATTAATTATGACAAATTCATTAAAATTATAGTTTAACATTTCAAAATGACAGGTATAATACAAAAATAACTATTTAAATTCTCAAATGCTTTTATTCTTAATAATGATTTTTAAAAGAGTTTAATCCATAATAATTTGTTTTATATTTTATCTTAATTGCTTAAATGATAAGGAAAAATGGTTAAAATTGTCAATTTATAAAAAAATACAATTTTCTTTAAGCTTGGGAATTTAGATTCCTACCTGTTTTAAAGGGAATCCACATTCCTACTGAGGGGGAAATCCAGATTCTCCTGGAATCTGATTCCTTAGCATTATTTGCAATCAAACATGGGAATCTTTAAACATTTCTAAGAATCCTAAAACATTATCCCGTATGAAACGCCACATTAACGAAGTTATACATAGAGACTTCCACTAACCATTTCACAAACACTCTCTGTACATATACTGGGCTTATGAGGTTTTACCCTTCCGTATACTTGCCAAGCTTCTTGCCTTCAAATAGAAATCACATGAGACATGTCTTCTCCATTATATCAACTATAAGAATTTTCGAACTTGGAATAGTGAATAGTGAATAGTGAATAAAACAACAATTTATCACTTAGAGCTCAACTTTCTATTTTTTTTTCCTTCTACCAAATTATAGAAAACCAATGCTTTTAAAAGAGGTAACCCGTAACCAGCATCACTGAATTGGTGTTCAAAGCTCTAGTTCTGCCGGTTTAGCAACCAAAAAAAAAGCTCTAGTTCTGCCTCATTCTAGTTCCTGAAATTAGTCTCTTTATACTTTATAGTCAATTATTTCTCAGTGTGTTTATTCAGGAGTAGTAAATTTAGTTACACAAGTTCAAAGTGGATTAGTTAGATTAAACAGAGAAAACAAACATCAAAATTTAACGATCTTAGATGACTTTACTACAATCCTTTTTTTTTTTTGTGGTCAAAAGGAAAATTGTATTAAAGACTAAGGAACAAAAATAGATTCAGGACAGGACCTGCTGAAGTACACACCAGCTAGATCAGAACCTAACACATCAGTAACGTCCACAGGTGGACTACATAGTATTTTCATAAATCATAATACATACATAGTATTTTTCTTTACTACAATATGCCTCGCGTATTCGTATCAAACTCCTCAAGCAACCATGCTATAGTGATTACTACACCGCAGTAGCACTAGGTAGCAGGGTTCTTATTAACAATCCAAAAAGCTGTCCATTCAAAACCAAAACAAAGATAAAGCAAACACATCTTACTTTACTACTCTTACAACCAAGGATATATTTAATTAGGCAGTGACTCTTAACAGGCACATTTAGCTTCGCAATAGACATTAGGATTGGCCGAGAGGTATTCTTCCACAATGTTATACATTCCCATAGCCTTGTCCTTGCCCTCCTTGATGTCCTCTTCCTTTAGCTCAAAGTCACCCTTTGTGTGATAATGGCTAATCATCTTGCAAACGCTTCCTCCATCAGTGGACACAAACTTAACCTCGTAAGAAATTGACTCAAGCTTGTCACCCAACACATCTCCTTCAATCAAACTGTACTTGCAAGAGCAATTCTCAGCATCAAGCGCATCAATCTTGTGCTTCAAGTATTTGAAGTGACTCCCTACCAAAAAAAGAGTCCATTTTTTTTTTTTTTATAATGTAATTCTAAACTATAATGCAACTTTCTTATTAATGAATGTGAAAACAAAGTTACTAACCTTCATGGAAAGTGGTCTTTTTGATGCTGCCAACGCCTCCATCTCCTTCAATGAACTCAACGCTTTTGATGGACTGAGGCATGAGCTTGGGCATGAGGTTGTGGGAGTCAAGGATAAAAGCCTTGAACATCCTAGCAGGAGCTACAGCGGTGGTGAATTCTTGGTTATAAGTGGTGACACCCATGCTTGAATGATATAACAAAGATTTTGATGTCAAGGGAGAAAAAGAATTAAGGCTAGCTGAGCATTTGGGGTTGTGGAAATTATTAAGAACAAGCTTGATTTTTATAGAATTGAATTTGTGGGTATACTTGGTAGATTATTCTTTTTCAAAGTACTCTTATGAACTTATGTCATATTCTTATATTAAATGATTATAATTATTGGTACTACTATGTCAATATCTAACAATTTTCCAACACTCCATGATAGAACGGTACACTACAGTGTCGAGATAAACTTGTTGAAATTAGAGGGGCCATTGGCCAGTACCTATTGCACACACGTCAACTTTAATAGGAAAATTATCCAATAACTTATAACTTAAAGAAAAAGTTACCTGAAAAAAAAAAAGTGAAAAACTTTTGAAGAATTAAGGAAGTCACGGGCTAGACATTAGTTAAGTACTGATTCTCTGTAAAGACTAGTAAGTATGAAATTACCACTCTATAGCAATAGGGCCCGGGTCCAATTTTTTTGGGATCCTAGTCATTTTGGGCACATCTTACTGCATCCACTACCGATCCTGAACTTATGTATTTTTCAAAGGTGCTGGTATTGGTATTGGTATTGGTATTGGTATTGGGCTTTAATCGGATGGACTCGGCCTAATAGTGTCGTAGGCTTGTACCTTTCTTGTTTTAGATTTGGGTAGAGCACGTCTCAGAGTTCCAATACGTATGACAAGTTTGTTTTGGATTTTTTTTTTTCACAGTTTATCCTTGCGACAGAATGCTCAACTGGTAGTGTTTGCACATGCGTTCCCTCAACTAGCAAGCTATCAATCCACTTATCCACAGTACATTTATGTGAATTGATGACTTTACCACAATCTTTACCGTAATAATTATCTTCTGTAGCTAACTATTATTGATGCGGTATGAAAACCATAAGAAACAAAACATGTTTACTTCACGAAGATAATCTCAAATTCACGAAAGGTTCTTTGAATCCATAAGGTAATATAATCTGGAATCTACTAGAAATTTAAAAGAAAACTCTTTAATTTTACTGGCCTAAAATCTGAATTTCCTTGAAGGTTACAACACGTTTAAATAGTATTTAAAAAAAAAAAAAAAAACCTAGGACGGCTAAGAAAACTCCCTAAAAACCCTAACTCAAACTAATCATGTAATAGATGACAAAATAGGAAAATGCAAAATTGAGATAAATACAAAATCAAATCCTACTGTTTGTACTAGACATCCCAAAATAGATAAAAACTTATTCTTAATTTTAATTTAAAAGTTACAATGAAGATAAAAATTACTACAAATAGCCAAAACAAGAATTAGGTGGCCTAAACAAAGAAATTTGCCCCAAAAGTGGTGTCACTCATTGCCAAAATGGCAGGACTTTTGTTCCCAACATTGTCCCTTTATGTCACCAAATTTCACACAATTTCATCGTCGTCACTTTGATGATCCCAACCTCATGGATTTCTTACAAGTAGACTTTTGATGCTCCCTCTAACCTAGGAGGACATGCTATGTTAGTTCTACATAAGTGATTGACTTACTATTAGTTTTCCATAGACCCACTATTTGTTATTTACCACTTACAGTTTGTCATATCAAAACTGTGATAAAATTGTAACACAAACAAAAGGTTGTGATTCTAAATTTTTTCTGAAAATAAAAAAGATATTTTGTTTCTCATTAGTATTAATTAACAAAATTAAAAATCATCAAGAGCCTAAGAATTTAATATAAAGTACTATAAACGAGCATTCATAATTTTATATATATATATATATATATATATATATATATATATATATAGTTGAGAAACCAGACCATTAGCCTGGGGATATATTGAAAACAGACAACTAGTGAGCATCAAAACCCACCAAGGAAGGGGGCAATGTCAACAGGCATTACATTTACTGCAGACCAAACCTGACAACCAACTAACTCCTTAGCTTTTAGCCAAGGCATCCGCCACAATATTACCACTACGAGGAATATGAACAAAATCGACAAACAAAAAAGATGGAACAAGACTAATTAAGGATATTTTTTACAAGTAGGTCTCAGTTAATTCAGTTGGTAAAGTAGTTAATTCAGTTGGTAAAGTCTCTAATGGTTGTGTAATAAATATGAAAGTTCAATCTCAGCCTACACCAAAAACGGATTGGTGTCTTGGTACGATGATAAAGAGCTATCATTAGAAGTGGATGTCATAGGTTTGAAACTATCTCTAAAAAAAATAAAAATAAAAAGATATCCTCAACAGCGAACTCAACCGCCGGACGACACGCTAAAGCTTCCATATCCGAGATTGAGTTAGCCAACGGAATAGACATTGATAGTGCTCCGATGGCTTGTCCACACCAGTCGCGAACAATGACTACTCCAATTCCTGCAGAATTAGATTCCTTGAAAACCGCCGCATCAAATAAAGTTCACCTTAGAGGATCCTGGATCCTGGTTCGGGAGGGCGCCACTGATGCAGCACCGCTGATTCAGGCATGTCGGGCTCATCTTCCTGAACTGCTCTGCAAGAAATTCCTGCAATTAACAAGGCACCAGCCCTGGAGTTGATTCTATTATTAGCCATGCATGGGATGAGCAGACCGACCAAAATGAGCTGCATTTCGCCTAGTCCATATGAGCCGTGCATGTAGAAATCGCAAAATTCTCCTTTCGATAGTCATCTTGTACCTGCAACAACCGATCCATTAGTTCACAGAAATTTTAATAAACAATTTTAGGAAAAAGTTTTTATTTTATGAAAATTTTAAAAATTCGTCAAACATAAAATAAATAAACCGCTACTTCAATTTGGAAAGCCAAAATTATACCACTTTGTTTGTACGAACATTTGTCACCGGCTCTTGGTAGAACTCAACCATGCACAGAAGGACAATGCCACGTACAAGAATAGACTGAGTAATAAACAAAAGTCAGAAATTTTGCCCTCTCTCTGAGCAATAAAAACCAGGAAGAACGACTTTATATAGTTTATATGATATATGAGTGAAAGCTAAAAGAGCAATAAGCTGAAAAATATTGAGGCTCTTGTTCTTGCAAATCTTTGTGATTATCTAGTAAGTTGTCCGTACACAAATAATTTTTTGATATTTTATATAAAATGGTTTTAGATAATGTTATACATATATTATAAGAAAAAGTAAAAAAAAAAATAAAAAAAAGTAAAAAAATATGCATTTTGAGATATTAAAAATTAGTTTAGTAGTTTCACTACATATTTGTAGCATTCCCAAGATAAGATTAATTTTAAAAAAAAATCATGAAACCAAAGACAAATGCGAAAGAGTAAAGTAAAAAAATATATGCATTTTGAGATATAAAAAATTAGCTTAGTAGTTTCACTATATATTTGTTGCATTCTTAAGATAAGATTAATTTTTAAAAAAATAATGAAACCAAAGATAAATGGAAAAGAGTAATGGAACCATGAAAATCAACTAATTTGTATTGTGTTTATATATTTCATACCATGAAATGAAAGTATACCCAACTCTCTCACCATCTTCTACTCATTGATAGTGTGACATTAAAACATGATATAGGCAATTGTGTATGCATGTATGTTATAGATGATTTAAAATTAAACCATAGTAGAATTTAATTTTACATTACGCACCAAATATTCTCTCTGCTTATGTATATATATTCAAAACAAACATTATCCAACCAAATCAACCAAACCTAAATCATATTTAAGCCACTAATTTTAAAAAGAAAAAAAAAATACCCGTAGGGGTTTCGACGTCTTGAAGGTAGTGGGAGACCTGTGTGGTGCCCACTTAGATTCTTTTTTCTCTCTCTTTCAAATGTTTTGTCAATCTGAAGTTTTTTAATTATTACAGTATTATTTTTGTTTTTGTTTTTAAACACTAAAACGGTGGGTATACTAAAAGACATGAAGAATATAGAAAGATGTGGTGTAAGCTTAGTCAATTAATGAGACATTAATGAGATAACAATAAAATAAATTAATGTGATTTTTTGGCATAATCTTAAAATTTTCCTTCTCAAATTTCAGGGAAAGCACATGGAGCAACTAGAGATGTAGCATATGATGGGTACCAAAAATACAAGGTTCTTATGCCTTGATCAACAATCCTTTAGTATGAATGATTCATGGTTTGAGGTCAATTAATCCTCTCATTGTCATAAAAGAAAAAAATTATTCCTTTCATGATATAAGTTCCAATGATTATACAAATGGGGCTGAACCAACAAATACCATATTCATTTTGTTTAAATTACATCTCTCTAAATTTTGCTGGAGTCCAGTCCACATATCTCTAAGTTTTTGTATCTCTTGCAGGAAGGTGTGCAACTCATGGTGGACATAGGCCTCGATGCCTATAGATTTTCCATCTCATGGTCAAGACTTATCCCAAGTATGATGACCCAACTATGATCTACTAACTAAATAAAAATCATTAAATTTTTAGCAGTTGTGTGCACATGTTTTGTCTAACAGATGGGAGAGGGCCTATCAATCCAAAGGGTTTACAATATTACAACAATCTCATCAATGAACTTGTCAGCCATAATTAAAGCCAAACTTCCATATCATAATCTATAAATAATCTAGTTTGCTTAGCATTCCCAAATTGCTAAGCTAACCACACCTTGGAACTTTTGTTTCGTCTAAATATTTCTTGGTCTATTGATTTTGCAGGAATCCAACCCACATGTTACATTACACAATTATGATCTTCCTCAGGCACTTGAAGATAAGTATGGAGGATGGGTTAGTCGAAAGATAGTGTATAGTTCTTAACACTTGTTAATCAAGGACAGCATAGGATGATCAATACAATAAACTATTTATATCTGCATGTAGGAGAGACTTCACGGAATATGCGGAGGTCTGCTTCAGAGAATTTGGAGATCGGGTTTCATTCTGGATAACTATTAACGAGCCCAATGCGTTCGTGTATGAAGGCTATGACTTGGGATTTCTGCCACCTCAGCGATGTTCTCCTCCATATGGATACTGCTCTAGGGGCAACTCTTCATCTGAGCCATACATAGCAGTCATAGTATCTTTTTGGCACGTGCTTCAGCTGCAAGATTGTACCAGAAAAAATATCGGGTATCATATGAAATTTTCCATATTAAGCAATTTATTTGTGGTATATCAATCAGTCAATATTGTCAATATATGTTACACTAGTGAAGCTAAGACGCAGAATTATGCTCCAGAATCCCAATAGACTTTCTTCTAGTTAGTAATTATTTGATAAAATATTTGACTTCCCATTCTAATGCTGAATCTACAGAGGAATTTATTTGTGAAGGAAATGTTAATGGATTTTAGAGCACATGTTATGTTGTAGGACAAACAATATGGATTGATAGGGCTTAGCATAAATATGCCGGGGTTTGTTCCTCTAACAGACACAAAAGAAGATGCAATCGCAAGTCGCAACTCAAAGGGCCTATGCATTCAATTATGGCTGGCAGTGGCGACGCCACTCAGAAGCCAGGGTGTTCCTAGGAACACCCTGGCTTGAATTTTTTTTTTTATATATAATAATTTAATTTTTTTTTTATTTGTTTACCCTTAAAAAAAATAGGAATACCCTCGAGCAATATCAGGAACACCTTTAAAAATTTTATGCCAAACAAATTTTGAACTAAATGGCATGCAGAGGTAGAGGTGTGTGCTAACGCATAGTGGGGTGTGTGTTAGATTCCTAATAGTTAGTAAAAAAAATGTGAAGTAACTAAACAACAATAACTAATAATTTAATTAACTAATACAAGACAAACAAATTAAATATGTTAGGCTAAACAACAATTAATAATTTAATAATTAATGAAACAACAATACAACAAATTATGGTTTATAAAAGACAAAAAAATTTATGAAACAACTAAAAAACAATAATTAATAATTTTATTAATATTTCAAATGAAATTATAGTTTATTGTGCCGGTACCTTTGTTCATTAATTTTTTTTTTTTCCCTTTTGAGGTTTTTCGGTGTACAGAATGCAATTTTGTTTTAGTTTTAAGAATTTTTTTTTTAAGTACAAACTTCATGCTTGCCAAATTTTGAATTTCAGCCTGTATTTACCGAAATGTCCTGAAACACCCGAAATAGACTGAAATGACCAAAGTGGAATAGAAACACTCTGGACAAAATTCCTGAAGTCGCCACCGAATTGGCTGGTGAATAATAAATGCTAGAATTGATACCATTTTTTCTCTTAAAATTTTCTAGTTTGGATCATGGTGTCACTACATGTTGAACTTCATTTCAACTCATTCTAATTCTGCTTATGGTAATGTCAATCCTGTGTGGGCCAAAATAGTGGTAATAATTGGGAGGAAGATGAGAATTCCTCTAGTCAAGTTTATGTTGAATTTGAGACTTGATTATTCAAAGCCTCTGACTATAGTACACCTGCACTGTATTGCAGGTTTCTCAATCCATTGGTGTTTGGAGACTATCCCAATATAATGAAGCAAAATGCGGGGGCTAGAATGCCAGTCTTCACAGATCATGAATCCAAATTGGTAAAGGGTTCATTTGACTTCATAGGGGTAATACATTACATCAGTATGGATGTCAAAGACATCTCCAACGGTCTGAAGATGGTATATAGAGACGTCTTCATGGATGCAGAAATAGAGCTAACCGGTAAGTCTTTATCTATTATTATTACAAAGTGAGAACTATTTCAAATCACTGATCCTGTCAAGTTTCACTGAGTCAATTTTGCCCCTCTGATTTAATTACTATCTCGTTTCACATACCCGACCTTTAAAAATTGTTTGTGTATTACACTGCCTTTCATACATGTCTTTTAACTCAATGGAAATTTAGACTAGGCCAATATACTCCACCAAGTGTGTCTTTCAGTTCAAATAAACCTCTACTAGTCTTTGTAATTTATGAAAGATGAATAGAAGTAACTCTGTGATTTTCTGGTTGTGGCAGTAATTCAGGATAGCTCATCAGCATTTGAGGTGAGACTTCAAAAATAAACTGCGGATTAGGCAATTTTTTCTGCCTGGACATATGATTGAGTTTGTTTATATCATTCACCCTTCGCTAACCAGCCTTATTTTACTCAGTTTCCTATTATGCCCTGGTGTCTGCAAGCAGTGCTGGAATATGTCAAGCAAGATTTTGGCAACCCTCCTATTTACATTTATGAAAATGGTCTCTCTCTCCTTCTCACACACTCACTCTTGAGTAGTTGCTCCTTTATCATTTTATTTCTCTGTTTTTCTTCCTTTTCTTTCCCTGGCCTTTTCTTTTGGAAGTGAACTCTTGGAGGAAAGCCTCTGGGACAGCAAGAAAATTTGCAAGTCAATTGACCATATACAAATCTGTTTTTTCCCCCTCAAATGAAGTCTAAATAGATTAATTGTGTTGAACAAGCAAGTAGCTGAATTTTTGAATCATTTCAATCTTGAATTTTTTTGGTCCTGTAAATCCATTAGATGGTTGGCAATCTTGCATTAAGTATGAGACACAGCACGATAATGATTGATCACTGTGGCTGCACGTTCCCTACCTCCGAATGGCTGTGGCATTGTTGGAAATAATCAAGAATCTTTCCACCATCTTATTATAAGTACTTTCATGGTGAACCAGTGGAACCTGCATATGGTATGATTTGTCATGTTGGCATTTGATGGGTTAGGCAAGGTTGGGTTGGGTTGGGTTGTAATGCTAATCACGCAATGTCTTTTCATCATGTTTTATATCTGATTGATCAAACTTGTCATGGGATGTCTTGTTAGATCAGCGGATGCAAAGAAATTCAACATTGGACGACATAGCAAGGGTGAAATATATGCATGGATACATTGGAGGTGTGCTTGATGCATTGAGGTATGCATACTTCATTCAAACCTTTCCTAGTGAAGTACCATTAATTGAATTCTAAAATTCCTTCTATGACCATTGTGGGGGCTAAGCAGGTCATTCTTTCAATAAAAACATGTGATCAGATGTTCAACTTCTATATTCAACACAAAGTAGATTAATAGATTTCTCTCCAACCCCCTCTTTTGCCAATGTTTCCTAATTGTATGTTTTCTGTGGGCCCATATTGCTATCTTAACCCCACTCATTTCTAAGAGGGAATATAAGGACTTTTAAGATGCAAAGCAACATTTGGAAATGGTAATCCTAAATAAAATCAAGATGTTTCATTGTTGGCAAGACCAATTAAACTCTCCCAACCCCCCCCTCCCCCTCCTCTGTCTTTCTCAATGGATACACAGGAATTGCAGCACAAAGAACGAAGAAAAATTGCTAGACTATATGAGTGTGTGTTGCGAAGGTGTACACTGAGTCCCACATCACTTGATTAGCAAGCACTTAACTTGTGACATTTGATCCTCACCATGAGGCATGAGTTGATGTGAAAGCTTCCTCAAGTAGTGGTCCTTTTTATAATGGTCACATGGTGGATGACAGCATTGTAAGTTTTCTATGGATAATGGCGCCAGTCAAATTGTAGAACTATTTAAAAGGTTTAGCAACAAAAAAAAATTAGGTCGACTTGAGTCGAATATGGTCTTCTAATGGACTATTAACACACTTGTGGAGAACTTTTACTTCCAATCTAAGCATGTGACCATTATGGAAAAGGTCTGTAATGGATTTATGTCATCGTAAACTAGTTTAGCATTAGTAGAACTCCAATGTGCACTATCATAATTTATGGTAGGAGACTATGAATATAGACTACACCTTTGTTCAAATTTGTTTAGTTGATATGCCAAAAGGCTTGTAGCTCAATTAGCACCTTGGTATCTACAATGGAGACACCCAAGTTCAAATTCCCCCATCCTTAACAATCAATAAATAAAAAAATTATTTGATATGATAGATGTGTGTAACTATTTTTTTAACAAAAAGAAAATTCTAAATTGATTGCATTTCCTTTTCCTTGCCTTCATTTAATTCTTCCTTTTTTTTTTTTTTTTGGTTGAAGGAATGGAACACAAGAGGTTATTTCACATGGGCTTTCCTGGATATATTTGAGTTAATTGGTGGCTATGGATATAGCTATGGCATAAACCATGTGGATTTGGATGACCCGGATTTGAATAGATATCCCAAGCTCTATGCAAAATGGTACTCCAAGTTTTTGAAGGGAAGAAGCATCAACTTGGGTGGAGTTATTGAACTTGAGAAGAATCCATTATCTCTCGCTCATTCTCACTTTCAGTAGGCTCTGTTCATATTATGGGACAACTGTAGGGGTGTTATGTTGCTTATGAGAACCAATATGTACAAAGTAACATTATTGATCAATAATTTGTAACAGGGTTTTCATGTCTTCTATTTCATTGCATTAACGTTTGCATGTTAAGAGAACGAGAATTCTTTCCCTCCACAGCTTGATTTGAGAAATTAACTCACAATTTTACTTTTAATAAGGGAAATAACTCTTACACACAAGCATCAGCACACGCATGCTTGTTTTTAACTAAAATTATGACTTCAAAATGAAAATTTTAGTTATAACAAACATGTGTATAAATGTGTGCAATAATCATTACTCTTTTAATAAAGGATAACTCTGCCAATGCTGAAAATATGCATTGGAATTTTCACTAAAGCAAACATTTAACTAGCTCGGTATGAATAATTCAGTGCATAATTTCGGTGAGTAAACTATATTTTATACCTATCTTATATAAATATACTTAGGTATGAGCCTTAAATATTGAGTTCGCTTTTACATGAGAAAGGTGTAATACATCGGGTATACTGAATGATTTTACCTTACTTAGGTAATTATTTCTCACAACTGTGGCTTAAAATAGTTTTGTAGAGTTGCATTTCCAACTGTGAACTGACGAAGTAGGTCGCTTTAATATATTCTATTGGTAACAATCTGCATGTTTCAAGACCAATAAATGTATATGAGCGACAACTTGTGAAGATAATACAAGTCGACCCAGAAACTGTAATACACCACATATTAAGGTAACTTTTTGTTTACCAATTTCTACATCAGGCCAGGCCCTGTACTTCCCTGGAAATTCAATAAAGCTAGTGCCAAATTGCAATACAAGCATCCATGGGAAGTTTAAGCAAAACACTCAATAAAAAGAAAATGTTATAGCACCACTAGATTGTCAAAGATTTACAAGTTCAAGAGGTTACATAACAATAAGTTTTTTTTTTTTTTTTTAAATGTACAAAAATGGACAAATGTTTATGAATACCCACAATTGAGTTTGTTATCCATCATAATTTAGATGCGATTCATTTAAAAGTATGGATAAATTGATTGATAAACATTTGCAACCACAGTAGGGGAGCAGGTCCTCTAGGACCAGTGCCTATGCCATAAGCCACCAGACCTCTTGACAGAATCAGAGTTGCCTATGCCATAAGCCACCAGACCTGTTGACCGAATCAGAGTCACCAGCAGCGTAATGATATTGCCCCCATGCTGAGTCCATATCAGATAATACAGGAGGGAAACGAGAGAAGTGCTCTCTTTCCCACACATGAAATTGATTTGGCAAAGGATTTTCAGCTTCATGTAGGTTTGGGACAGGAGTTTGAGGAGGATAGATATGAAAACCGCCATTGCCATCAGGTTGTAGAGATGCTGGCACTACTGGCGGCAAACCCCCAGGACTATCGATTCTCCTGACAGCAGGAATGATAGGTGAGGGCATGCCTAGTGAATTGCTAGGTCGTTGCTGAAGATGAAACGCATGGGAAACCTGTATCATTTCATGGGTATGAACATTGGACCCTGGATAACGAGGAACAGCTGAGGAGACAAATGAGCTCCCAGCCCTAGGACCAGACCTACAAAGAGTAGGGGCAAAGAATATTTAGTCCACAGCTCATATAAAGAACAATCTGGGTATTTCACTAATTAAATTTTCATAATGGAACACTCCTTTAAGTAAACCGTTAAATTTGCAATCAAAGATGCGAGAATGACAAAAAGACGTGCAGAGTCTGTGTCAAATACCCTTGGCTATGTCAGCAAAGAGAACACATGTTTCTCACAACTATTAGAACTAAAAGAGTAAGTATCTAAGCAGACATTAAAAGAAATTACTTAAGAGGTTCATGCCTCAACTACTGTTAATGAACTGCAAAACCATAGTGCCACTAACATCAATATTCCATTCAAGACTATAAGGTGATTAAAAGTAATTTATACTATATTGAATACCCTTGGCGTTGTTAGCAAAGAGCACACATGTTTCTTACAACTGTTCGTGTTAGAAATACATGTCTATCAGTCTAAGTAGAACTTAGCATAACTTTTTTTGATAAGCAGTCTAAGGGTCTATTTGAAATCCGTTTATATTGCTTAAATTGAAAACTTTTTGCTGAAAGTATTGAAAATAAAGGTAAAATATTAGCTGAAATAGTATAGTAAGACCCATAAATAATACCAAAAAGTGCAGTGGGGCCCATAAATAGTAACAAAAATAAGTTAAATAGTAAAATAACCTAGCTTTTTAAACTGGAGCCAAACACACACTAAGTAGAACTATTAAAGAACTCAAGTAGAGGTTTATGCAATAACCAGCGTCATTGCCTTGCAAAGCAATAGTCCACCATAAACAATTTTCCGTTTGGTAGTTGGCAAATGAGGAGATTTTTGTTGTTGTTGTTGATAATAACATAAGAACTTCTATTTTTAAAAATAGCCAAAATAGCTAAACCAAGTACACTAGAAATGCACTATAGTGGCAGAATTTAAAAACCCAAATTACAATGATCAAGAAGGATAGGGAGGGATAAACAAGAACATGAAGGCAAAACTAAGATCCATTCGAGGAGAGTACAAAAGGAAAAATACTTTATATCAAGGATAAACCGTTCACAATCCTCAAAGCATCTAGACCAAAACAAACAATGTGGCACAATCCTCTAAAAATCTATATTTCTATGTCTTCCAAACTTGCCCTATCAAGAAGCTAACAACTCAATAACTTTTTGCAGCATAACCCAATGAATACCAAGCAAACAGAAGACCATAGACCAAAACTCATATGTTGTAGGACAATGAAGAAAAAGACAATCCACCAATTCCCCACACCTTTTGCACATATAGCACCAATCTAGGACTGCACCATGTCTAATCCAAAGAATATCTGTGGTTAAAATCTTACCTAAAGTGGCAGTTCAAGAAAAGAACGCTACTCTAGGAGGAACGCATCCAACAAGCTCTAACCTCAAAACCTCTTCTCATTGCTAGCTTCCAACAAACTTCATCAGCACCATAGCCCAGTACATCCATGGAATAAAGCATATCCAAAAACAAATCCAAAGCTTCTGACTCCCAATCCTGTACTAGACAACAAAATTGGATGTCCCAATGAAGCCTCCCATCATAGGAACGCATAACCTCTGACATAGAAGACTTCCTTGCCCGACTAATACCATACAACTTTAGAAAAGCTTCTTTAAGAGAACAATCCTCACACCACACATCCTCCTAGAACTTCACCCTAGTACCATCATCAACATCATACCGAAGAAACTTAGAAAAAGCCAACTAACCACTTCTAATGGTTTTCCACACACTAACACCATAGGTTCCTAACACGAGTTTTGTACACCAACCACCCATCCCCATATTTTGCCTAAATGACCCTCCTCCAAAGGGCATCTGTCTCCGTTCCATACCTCCATAACCATTTGCCTAGCATGGTAGTATTAAATCTTCTCAAACGCCTAATGTCTAACCCGCCATTCTGCACTGGCTCATAAACCTTAGACTATTTCACCAGAGTTACCTTAGGAGCATCAATACCACTCCAAGGAAAATCTCTTTGTAATTTCTCCATATGATTAACCGCCTTCACTGGGACAGGAGGTAGATAAAATAAGTAGGCAAGCTGGAAATAGTACAATTAATAAGAGTTAACTTACCCCTTTAGATAAATACAACATCTTCCATCTAGCTAAACACCACTATATCTTCTCCAAAACAAGATTCCAAATTGTCTCCTCTTTATAGGTAGTACCCAACAGCGAGCCCAAATATTTCAGAGAAAGTTGGCAAATGAGGAGATTAGAAAGCAATCTCCATGCTAGTGTTGGTAAAAGCGCACTTAAGCACAAAGCACGAAGCACCAGGGCTCCAATGCTTTTTGCCTTTAAAGTGAGGCGCATTCAAGGAAGCGTGTTTTAGGAATGCTTTCTTTGCGCTTTAAGCGCCCTTTTTTTTTGGCACTGTTTTATATTTTTCAAAAAAAAAAGAAAGACTGAGCTGTAGTTATAGGATCTTAACATTATTGATATAAACCATTGATTTGGCATTTTTTTTGTATAACTTGTCTTGAAACCCACAACCCCCAATGCTTCTCTATTTTATTTTTTCTTGGTTTTTTCTCCCTGCCCATCTTGTTCTTCTTTATATTTTATTCTTTCCCCTTTGAATAACTGCTTGGAACCAATTACCATATTTCTGGTAATTGCTTAGTTACTTCGGTAGTTGATGTTGAACATAGCACTTAAAACTTAATTGATTAAATCTTATAGACTTATAGTCATTAAGTGATTAAATTATTAACTAATATTAGTGATTAGTCATAGAGCATTATGCCTACCGGATATTTAAGAAGGCTATTGCATGGAAGTACTCCTATTTAGCTGATCTAAAAAATAAAATGACTTGACTTGCAATTTTTGTGTTAAAATTGCAAAAGTAGGGGCTAATATAAATGTTATATGTATTATATAAAAAAATTTATTTCAATTTACATGATTATTTGATCATTTGATTGTTTTATTGCTCATTAATAATTATCTTCAAATTTTTTATTTTTTTTAAATGTGCACTTCACTTCAATCAGGCATGCGCTTGTGCTTTGCGTCTAGGCTCCAGGAGACCTTTGCGCTAAAGTGCACCCCGCACTTTTACCAGCAGTGCTCCATGCTTACTGTGATTTTTTCCTCAAAAAAAAAGGGGGGAACCTTGGCCTAGAAAGCTTACCCATGAGCAAAGACAAGCGGATATGGGAAAGATCTGGACCTTGTTGTAGCATCAGAATCACTGTGAGTAGATCCCTGTGTTGCAGGTTGCATAGAAGCTGGATCAGCACCATTGATATGGCTACCAAATTGGGAGAAGGGAGGGGAATGGCGACCCAAAGTATGGTATTGGATGCTAATGGCAGGAAAACTATGGGGATTAAACATATCATTGTGTCCAGATAGACCATTCCAGGGATAATTGAAGTTAGGATCATCAATGCTATCACTAGATCTTGAGGATGCATGTGGAATTGGTCCAAAGTATGCAACATACGAATGAGGCAGAGATGATGGAGCAGTGTGTTCAGCAGGCATGCCATGGTGTTCCCGCATGTCATGATCTACATGGAGAAGAAATTATGTTGTTGTGTTATATATTAATGGTGGCAATGAAGAAATTTTAACTCTTGATATAAATAACTCAACACTTACAAGTGGTTGAAGGAGATTCCACTTCCCTGAAAGACAGAATCAACGTGTAAGAGACAACAATGGATGATAGTGTTGGGAAGGGGGCTGACCAATTTCTTAAGCAGAATATAGAGGGTGAAGTTCATCAGAATAGTAAATGCTACTCAAGTTCACCTAAATATCTCACCAAAGAATGCCAGAGCTTAGAGTCTATAGCAAATGCTCAATAAAAATTGATGATTAAAATAAAAATCAACATAACAGTTAGGGAGAATTTTAATGAACAATAGTCTCACAGGGATCTAACATGAATTTTGAAATGATCTACTCCATATAAAGTGAGAGAACCAAGGTATCCTGAATCCTACTCCCCCCGCAACCCCCTTTTCTCCCGCCAAAAAAAAAATCATAGCACTTATTGTATAAATTTATCCTCCAAATCAAAATCCCAGGCCTCAAAGATAAGAAGCAGTGTAATGTACACTAGTACAAGCACATAAGCTCCTGGCAGGAGTGATTCACACAAATTAGTATTTGTAACCAAGCACAAACTACATGAGGAATTAATGAAAACGAATCGAATGTAAACCACAAAACAAAGATCTTGCTTACTCAAAAGATGTAGGAATTCGAGCCAATTCACCAAATGGACACCAGTGAACTCTAAATGGCTGCAAAAGACATTCAAAAAACATGATCAAAATTATAAATGCAGTAAGATAACACGAACCATGCCGGCTATAGGCAGATATGCAAAAAAAAATGAGTAGTTCAACAATAATGAGGAATTCCTTTTTTGATATCAATAAACATCTTACTTTTCAAAAAAAAAAAAAAAAATTGGAGAGAGTATTTCCTTTTTATCTTGGAAAAGGAGAGAAGGATATCCTCAATAGTTTGGCATTAGCGGTTTTTGGTATTAAGGGATTTCAACTCTTCAAAAAATAAAGTGCCAAAAAGAATACGTTTAAAAGATCTCTATCTGTTTTAGGGATTTCCATAGCCTGTAATAGAGCTTATTGTTAATGACCCATGCACAGAGAGAGAGAATTGCAAAAGCCCAAAATCTATGCAAACACAAAGACGCTGATGTGAAGAAAATGTTGTTTCAGAGTCGCTGGATGCCTGTTCAGAACTTGGCAGGTTGAGAAATATCAGTTTTACAACATTGAGCTCTATACTATCAAAAGATAAAGTAGTAATGTTTTACCATTTCAGGGTAATTTAAGTCATAGGGATCCTCATCAGGATTCCAGTCATCCATACTAGACTCAGGAAATGAACGAGCAGAGCCATTGGCATATAACCATTGGCCTTTCTCAACCTTTCGGCAATTTGGGCACTGCATTGCTCCCTTCATGTTAAATGCCGAGCCAATACAGTCTGCAAAACAAGTAAATACATGCAGAAGAAGAGAGCATCATAAAGGGTCTTACTTTCCTAGTCATGACATAAAATTAACATTTGAAGGGAGAAGACGCCATAAGAAGAAGTATTAGACATTGTACTGCCACATGTATCTATGTGTGTGGTGCATATGCATGCACACATTATTTGAGGGAAATTCAAAGTCAACCCATAGTCCAAACCATAAAGAATGGGATTCATATCTTTTCACAAAAATTAATGATATGCAATATGTATTCATATTTTTCCCAAAGCACATATTCAGGAGACATCATTTGAGATGCAACCAATGAGACCTATGCAGTTAGTGATATCATCACATTTACATTTTGACAAGTTTGTAATTCTCATCATAATCGTATCTGCAGAAGTAAGGAAGGTTATTGGATGCTCAGATACATTTTTGCTACTTATATTGTGTATGTCTCTATGAATTGAATCTGTACTCCAAGAAAATTGAACAATTCTAGTGTGATCTTTAGGTTTTAGAATACAAGGGTGTTCAATTTCAAACATGATCTCCCTCACTCAAGTCATGCAAAGCTCTCAATTTACAGAACCAAAACCTGAATCAGTACACCATAATTGCAAACTCATTTAAAATACAACAACAGAACAGAGCACTACTGTGCTAGTCCCAAAAGTTTGAGGTTTGCTATGGATCCTCAATAGACTAAATCAAAGCCAGTCACAGAAATTCTTCTTTGCCATTCTATCCTGTCCAAAATCGTACTCTCTATCACCTCCTTATTAACATTTACTTTTTTTTTTTTTTTTTGATAGGTAATATAAGAATTATTACTGATGAAAATGGAAAAAGAAACATACAATGTTTTCATGAGAATGAACACAGCAAAGCACAAAACAGAACACCACAGAAAACAATCAAGAGACTAAACTAAGAGAAGAAAAACACTTAACAATAGAAGAACATTCTGTAAAACCCCAGCACCAAGACCAATCAAAACGACTGTTCTAGCACAGGCCTATTAACTCAACCAAAGACTTCTCAAAATCTTCGAAGGACCGACGATTACGCTCCATCCATACAGTCCACATCAAACATCTTGGGATTAAATTCCAAATATCTGAATCATGTTTCCCAAGCCAATGATTCCAACAAAATTATAATTCCGCCACAGAGCTGGGCAAGACCCACTGAATACTGAAAGCCTAAAGCATAAAAACCCATAAAGAATTCGCCACATGACAGTGAATAACGAGATGATCCACAGATTCCCCACTGCACTGGCACATAAAACATCAATTTGCCAAAGGGCGACCTCTAAGCATGAGATTATCCAATGTAAGAATGCAATCATGAGCTGCCGTCCATAGAAAAAAAGCCACCCTTTTGGGAACCTTTGATTTCCAAATGCCCTTCCAAAGAAGGATAGAGTTGGGAGTCGTCCTTAACTCATTGTAAAAAGAACGGGTATCAAACTTACCATTTCCATTAAGACCCCAACACAAAGAATCGCTGCCTACTCCACGTGGAACATTTACTTTTTTCATTACTTTTACTACTATTATTTTAGGTCTCACTCACCTCCTTTCATTCTTTCAACTTGAATCAAAGTGCATTAATCACTCTCCATTACACATTACAAACCATCTTAAGAAACATTCCCACATTTTTCTTTTTCTTCATTTTAATCTACAGGAGTTACCCATATCTTTAGTCAACTTCCTGAACGCCACACCCCACCCCACCCCCCCAATTCCAACCCTCCAACAAAAATGAGATCCCCAAAAAAAAAAAAAATCAGATCTTTTTCCCAAAAATAATTGCCACACCTCTGTCACATTCTCCCCCCACCACACCCCCCCCCCCCCTAAAAAAAGAAAGAAAGATCAATCACTCCAGCTTTGATTGTGTATGGGTGTTTTGGCACACAAGAGTAGGTGTCATCAGAAGGTTCAAAATAGAACATCTTAGTCACAGTTGTTATTGGCTTAGATACACCCCATTTGGCTCTCTCTCTCTCTCCAGCTTGTTTAAAATAGTTTTTTTATCACCTCGGTAATTGACCACCACATCAACCAAAACCGCCTCCCAATTCTCAACTTTCTGACCCAGTGCAGTGGCAATTTGTAATTTGAGAAAACCAACTAGGTTGGTGTGGACAAAAAAAAAAAAACTCCCCCAAAACCGGCTGCACTAACCAATGAACACCCCTACCTTCTACACTTCATCCATTATGCTCTTATTCTATGATTTACATCCCTTTTCACCTCTCTATCCTTATAAATTAGGGATCCAAGATATAGTTAAACACTTACTCTTTGGTATCTCTTGACCATTAAGTTTTACAACTGTTTTATCTTAGATTCTAACTTAACTAAACACACATTAAATTTTAAAACTACTTCAATTTTGTTTCTAACTTTACTAAATTTACATTCCATGAGCTCTGTTTTAGACCTGCTTAACCTAATGTCATTAAATTCTAAAGCATTCATTCAGATTTCCACCTTGGCGTTACTCCATTTCTAGTGTCATCCACTAAAACTATCTTGTCTGCAAAAGGCATGCACCAAGAAATAGTGCAAGCATTGAGCTCTGTTTAAAATGAAGTTCACAATTTGAACTTCAGCAAAATAGTTTCCCGCCCATTGAACTCAATTCCCCTTAGAACTCTCTTTCCCCTTCAGAACAGTACTACATCCTCTTTTAGTGCTTTCCCTAACTAACTATAAAGACCGATGCATTGGACCTTATGATATAAGGTAAAAGAAGCATAAAAGGACCTTCTGGAGTATGAGAATCTGAGTGGAAAAGATTGCTTCAGGTCATTCGCGTGGAAAGAAATTGACAAATCTATGTAAATGCAGCAGCTCAAATGTTCTTAATAATAATACCAAAACGATCATCATCGAAATCATATTTCTAGTTGATACCAATCCAAACTTAACATTATAAATATTTGGTAGTATAGTATTTTACGTAAAAGTTTTTGGCTGAAACAAGTATTTTGCTTGATTTTTCAACATCTGAATCATGCAAAAAGCATTGTTTCATATCTCCTTGAAACTAATACAACCATCAATCTACACCCAAAAAAGAAAACGAAATATAAATTAATCAAATTACTATGCCTTGGGACAAGTATCAGTTCCTGCAAAACAAAGCCTTTGTAATTTTTGACAGCCATTAATTACTCCAACAATCAAAGTGTGAAGTCCTTCATCTCTTTTTAAAATATCCATTCATGGTCTACACTTTTTTCTTCTAGTAAATTCAATTGATAGCATATATTGTCATAACCAAGAATTGACAAAATTTTGAGATCTAAACTCATATCAACACCAAATGGGCAACAGTATCACTATCCAATTATGCTCACACTTCTCTCCTTTATTTTCACTATTACCAACACCATAATTGTTCTTTACAAGATTTCTCCAGCAAGCTCAATTCTCTGTGAAATTCAACCAAGGGTCTACATGCATTAACATTTGAAACCGTGAAGATACCCTTCAAAAACAAAAAACATATCTATACCGTATATTACAAGCACTTAAATTTCTACAACCACAAAATTATCAAGTATTACCACATAAAAAACCAAACAATCATACATCAAATAGTAAGAGAAAAATCTTACCTCACAATGATACAACACAATACTCTTTCCGAAATTCAACTTTATTCTACATAACCCCAATATTTTTGCCTTACTGCTTCTGTTTTAAGACAAACCCAGATGCCAAAGTTCCACATAATTCAACAATTTCAATCAAGAACCAAATTTTCTTCACAACCCACTAAAAAAAAACTGCCACAAAAACAAGAACAAAATCAGTCTTACCCAGATGGAACTCATGGCCACATTGCAGTTTAGCCCTGGATCTTCCCCCATTAATATTCAAGACCAAATCCAAGCAAATCGAGCATGAAACTCCAGAAGAAGAAGGTTGAGGTTCCAAAACCGCAACCCCCTCACCATTACCATCCATTTTAGAACTAGAACCAGAACTAGAAGACGACGGTGAATGATCACTTTGTCTCCTTCTCTGATGAGCCCACCTTCCCTTCTCCTCCACCAAGCATAACCCACAACTTTTTTTTTATATTTCGTTTCACCAAAAAGTCTGAATCTTTCTTTCTCTTTCTCTTCTCTGTATCTGTGTCTGTGTCTCTCTGTGTGTTCACCTTTTTTTTCTCTCTCCGACCTGTCGGATTACGTGGTTTGGAGTTCGGACCTTACATGGACTGTCTTTGGAATCTACGATAATATACTATGGAAAATACTTTACGGTAAAACACTCACACCAGAAAAACTGGTCTGGGTCTCTCACATTTCTTCTCTTTTTTTTTTTTTCGTTTTTTCTTTTTTTTTGTTAAACAAATATTAATCTATATATAAATATATAAAACCGAAACCTTTGAACCTCCACAATTTTTATGTCAGCACAATATTTAAATAAAATTATCATTTTATTTAAATAAATTATTTTTTCTTAATACAAACTTAATAATGAGTGAAATTCTATCTATTTAACAAGTCCAACGTAAATTCAAACACATAATTTTTTAAATAATTTTTTAAATAAAATTCTTTTTTTTTAGTCCAAATTTAATAAGGAGTGAATTTATTTAAATAAAATTATTTTTGCTTAATCCAAATTTAATAAGGAGTGAAACTCTATCTCTCTAACAAGTCCAACTTAAACTCAAACATATTATTTTTTTTAATCATGTTTTTAAGTAAAATTATTTTTGTTTAGTCCAAATTTAACAAGGAGTTAAACTCTATCTCTTTAACAAGTCCAACTTAAACTCAAACTCGTCCCTTTTTTTAAACAAAATTATTTTTGTTTAATTCGAACTTAACAAGGAATGAAACTCTATTTCTCTAACAAGTCTAACTTAAACTCAACCTCAAACATTGATAAAAAAAAAATAAAAAAAAAATTGAATAAATCCTATATTAAGATTATCCTAGACGTAGCTTTATGTGGATAAATATAAAAATCATTAACTATTGATAAAGTTCAACTTCTTTAAATAATAGAAGAATTCTAATGCAACTTCTTTAAAAAGTAATTTTCGTACATAAATTACTAAACTCTTTTTAGCTATTTTTTACAAGATAAAAAAGTTAGTAATAATTGAAATTATTCTTCTGAATATAACATATATATATATATATATATATATATATATTTTTTTTTTTTTTCAATAATTTCAAAGCCGTGAATCATCTGATTCTTTAATATTTTTTGGTCTTTTAGAAGTTTTAATATCTGAATTTTTGAGTTTTTTTTTTTTTTGCAGTATTTGAAATTGTCTGACAAATTTTTTGTAAACCATTGCACATTCAAACAATAACTTCTTCATCAAATTGTAACAGAAATTGAAGTCATACAAGAGCAAATCATGCAATGATGTAGTTTCTTAATTGATTTAAGATTTTATAAAATTATTTTAGTTTACTTCACAAATATGCAGGTTCCCATGCATAGCACAGGTTAGCGACTAGTTATGTATAAATATTTTACTTAACGAGTAACATCAAAATTTAATATAATTTCAATAAAAATAAATTAATAAATTATCTTAATAATTAATAAATGTGTCAAATTATGATGTGTAATGTGTAACTTTTTTTTTTTTTTTGATACAAGATAGAATTCTACTTTAGCCTAATTTAAGAGTATATGTGTGTGAAACTCCCTCCTAGAGACTTAAACTCTGGCCCTTGCCCTCCACACTCCACAAGTACTTATACTTGTGGAGTGACCATCGCACCAAAGGTGTGCGATGATAACAATGTGTAACCTTTAGTCTACTACTCTACTATATTAAAACACAAATTATGGTATATAATTAAATTAATTACACAAAATATTAATTTCATCTTAAATTACTTGAAACTTTTCATAATATAATTTTAATCTAAGTTTTTTAATTTTTGTGTCAAATGGGTTAATTTAGGCTGCGTTTGTTTCGCTTGAAAAAGATTTCTAGAAATTATTTTATACCAGCCTGTGTGTTTGGTACTTACAGAAAATTGGGTCAAACGGAAATTATTTTCCCCGTTGATTGTAAAATAAGCCTTCTCACTCATAAAACCATTTTCGTTCTTATTTTACCTTCAAATCTCATTTTATAGATTGAAAACAGAGAGAGAGAGAGAGAGAGAGAGAGAGAGAGAGAGAGAGAGCAGCCCAAATTGCAAGAAGAGAGAGTAGAGTGAGTGAGCTAGAAGCACACACAACTCCAGATCGCACCGGTCTTGTCGTACCCCAGCGCTGGCAAGATTGCGCCTCCTGAAGCACCGCTGAGATCACACCCCAGTACTTGTTGAGATCGCGCCGCCTAAAGCACCACCAAGATTGCACCCCAACATCGGTGAGATCGCACCCATGATCCACCCATGCCCGATCTCTCTCTTTCTCAATCTACCTCTCCCTTTCCCTCAATTGTCGATCACTCTCTATTCCTCACTTTCTCCGTTTGACTGAAGTTTTGAGTTTAACGAATGTTTTTTTTTTTTTTTTGTTTCTTTTAAGTTTATATATTGAAATTTTATATTATGAAATTTGTTTGGAAGCTGAGAAAATGTGAGAAACTAATAGAAAAATAGTATTTTCATAATGCAACCAAACACTTGAAAATATTTTCTTTTCCCAAAAATATTTTCACTTGAAAATATTTTACACTGAACCAAACGCAATCTTAGTGTAAAAAACGAGAAGTCAAATATAAGTAAACCATAAAAATATAAATTTTGAATTATTTTATAGCATTTTTTTTTATAGAACTAAAAACAAATCAAGTTTATAAGTCATCTATATATATATACAAGTAAACTGAGAGAAATCTTATTAAATTTCAAATTGGAATTCAATTAGAGTATATATATGTCTCATCTAAACAATTTTTTAAAAAAAAAATTGTGTTAAATGAGTTCATTTTGTGTCGATTTTTTTTTTCTTATGGGCTTTTCAATTCCTCTCAAAGTATTTGAAGAAATCTTTGAACTAACTTTTTTGTCATCAATTGCTTCTTAATTCTAATTTTGGTTTAGTAGTAGTTTTTTTTTTTTTTTTCTCCTTCCTTCTACTAATTTCCTCATTTTGTGTTATAGATTCTCATTCTTAGGTTGTACAACAAAATTATAAGATTTGGGGAGAAATAAAAATAAGTAGCTTCTTATTATTTTGGAATTTTTAATTTATTTATCTTTATCTTTGGTGAGTATGTAGGTTGGGAATGGCATTGATGGGTGTGATGAGGCTTGAGTTGGAGATGAAAGTCATTGTTCAGGTTATGGCTGGACTGTTGTTATTTATTTATAGCCTCGCTATTGATGTTATCATTTGTACATAATTTAACCCAAAGGCCAAGTAAAAGTACATTTTGATGATTATGCACATATATCTTTTGGTCTTGCTTGCGATTTTGCAGGGCTCACTGCTGGTATGAGAATTGGTTGTGTTGGTGGTGTTGGTGTTAGGTATATTACTATATTTCTAATCTCTTATATATCTATTAACATTTGCATGTATAGGTTGGTTCCCATTATCATATCAGCAATTGTTATTTACTACATTGTGGATTGAGTTTTTGGTTTGGTTTTGAAGTTATTATTGCTAGATTTGTGCTTCAAATTTAGACTTCTTATTGATTCATTTGCTTAAGTTACCAATTGGTTCATTTACATTGGTGGTTTATATTAGTCTGCATAGGTAGTTCATATTAGTCCTAGAGTTCACTTTTGGCATTAAGTCCACTTGTCCTAACTCTATCCATAAGTAGCTAACAATTTGAAGTTTCTCTACTTGGATGAGCTTGGTTCGAATAAGTGTTGGCATGACAAGGTTGACATTTTTTATTTTGAAAAACAACATAGCTTGTCATTAGAAATTGAAGGGTGAAAAAAATGCAATGCTTACTTAACATCTATTGAAATTTGGGCTATATTTTGTTTATAAACCCAAGGCTTAAAAAACTTCACTAGCCCAGCATGAAAGGCTTTAATTTGCAACTAATCTACTTTGGGTGGGTGCCTTTGGGTGTTTTGAACGACATATGATGAACATCTTTACAACATATGATGATTTACTTCATAAATGCTATAAAAAAAAATTAGAGTTTATTTTGGAAGCAGTAGGTAATTGGCTTCTTTGGGTCATCAGCTTTGTCACTAAAATTTGGATTTATTAAAAGTCAATTGTAGAATTTCTTTCCCTTTTTCTTTGAGCTTTTGCACTAGAAATTATTGCAGTATCAAAGTTTTGTTTAAATGTTTGCACTAGAGTTTTTTTTAGATGTTCAGTACATTTACTTGAAAGTAATTAAAATTTTGCACCTTAAGGTGTTTTCCCCTTTTTTGTTCATAGAAAATTTTCTATAATAATTTAGATTCAAATGCAGGTTATAAAATACAGATTTTTTGGAACTGTTTAGATGATATTATGCTGGAAAACAAGAGGTCGATTGATTACACAGGAGATGTGCTTGCCTTATTTGTAACATTTTTAGACCTGTGGGCATCCCTTTGTAATTCAAAGATTTTATTTTTATTTTTATTTTTTTGAATTTGGTAATTCACAGATTTTATTATTAAATATTTGTGATTGAACATAATACGATGATACTCTTAAAGTTTGTATAGATCCATATTTAGTAATTAGTTTTGATGAGTTATAATATCATTCAATTGTAACTATCACGATTATCATTAAAATTATTATCTCAACATAAAAATTAAAGAACATTAAAGCTTAGGAATAGTAGATCATGGGGTAGTTTGCTAGATAGGAAGGCGTTAAAAGTGTGAAAAGCACAACTTTATTTGAGTAAAAAAAAAAAAATCTAGAATTTTTGTCAAATAAAAAGATCAAGACATTTTTTATTATTTAAATTTCATCTCCCCCTCCCCCTCCAAACAATGGGGGAAAATAAAAAAAAAAAATTTGAAAAAAAAAGAAAAAAAAAAACTTAAAAAGAGAGATTGTAGGAAAAATTAATTAATATTGTTTGCCCTTGGATTGTTGATACTAATTCATTTATTACATATTACTATGGATATTCGGCATTTAATGGGATAGTAAAGTTCTAGACTCAAGCTAGCAAATTATAGATTTTAGGATTGCTAACAATAATTCATTCATTGCATACTAATATTATAGATGTTATGAGATTGGAAGAAAATTTAATATTGCAAATGTGAGATTACGTTTCATTAGTGGTTGTATCTGTCAATCTTCACAATAAAATGTGGACAAGCTTAGTATAAAAATATTAACATTAGTAATAGCAATCAAATTTTGTTTTCACCAACGTTGTTTTCAAAAAAAAAAAATCTTTTCACTACTATTCAATGTTTTGTGCGCAAGTACGGGTCACATGTGAGTTAAGAGAAAATTCAAAGTTAAGAGAAAATTCAATTAGATTTTCAATTTTGTATCACGTGTCCCGTTTAATTTTTAATTTTGTGCCAAGTAAATTATTGAGTATAAAAATCTAAAAATCCAAATTCAATTAAATTCTAAATTAGATTTCAATTAAAGTCCAATTTTTTGCCACGTGTCTATCTAAGTTTTTAATTTTTGTGACTAGTGAATTATTGGGTGAAAAAACCAAAAAATATAAATCTAATTAAACTCTAAATCATATATATATATATATATATATATATATATATATATATATATATTATTTATATAATGAGAAACCAGTACATATTTTAGAAATTTATAGTTTTAAAAAAGTTTAAGCTAATACTATGTATAATCTAAACTTCTTCTCAAAAAAATGTATAATTTGAACCGTATAATTGTGATTGTTTTTAATGCATGTGTTACAAGTTAAAAAAAAAATTAATTTGACTAATTATTTATATTTTTATAATAAAATTTTTGTTTAATTTAAATACATCCATGCGTTTGCATGGAGTTACATGCTAGTTTTAATAATTAATGAGGATATAACCATTTATTATAAAGAGAAGATAGTCATTTGACACAACTACCACTTCCAGATTTAATTTATGCTTATTTAGTATTTAGCAATTGTGATAAGATTTTAAGTTATAAGTGACCACTTGTGAAATTAATTTTTACTTTTTGTAACGATTAGATAAAGTCTCGACTTCTTGTTACTAAAGGGTTTTGTTACCCCCAATAATTAATTCTTCAAAATATTTAATTACCATGCTATTGTGCTCTGTCTATTTGTCATGTCACATTTTTAGATCTAAGGGTGGGAAAATGGAAAACATTGATGCATAGTTTACAATGGACATAAAATTTGAAGAATTTATATGCGCCAATTGTAATATTTGATTGACTTCCATAAAGGCTACCTAAAACTGTATCAAATTCAAAGGTAATAGTAAACACATGGGTTTGTTTTGTAAAAGGATTACTAATTCAGAAACATACAAACAATGCCGGGTTTTTTGTTAAATGTAAATTGTCAGTCCAAAAGGTGTGAAACAAATGTTGTAGTTTCAGACAAGTGCCCAATGGTGATGTAAATCATTGACCAACTTTACTTTCAGACCTTCTCAAAAAAAAAAAAAAAAAAAATTTCAAACATTCTCTTCTCTTTTTTTTTTTTTTGGGGGGGGGGGGGGGTGTTCAACGTCAATACCCATATGTAATTGTAAGTTTGTAACAACTAGGCCGAAAAACGATTTCTTTATTGTCTGCACATAAATTACTTTAAATTGTTTTGTTTCGTCTTGCTTTGGGACTTGAATAAAACTAGTTCTTGATTTGGTGTTAGCTGTAGTGTTCAATAAATTAAAGCATTGGAAAAGATTAAGCAGTGCCTTTTAATAATTGAATATTAAATATTTCTTAAAATGAGCTTAGGGTATCTATCAACAACACCCTTAAAAGAATGCAAATGAGATGACAAAGAGTGACCAATAAGTGATTAGTGAACGTAAATGGGTGGTTGGCTTAGAGGTTTTAAAAAAGCCTAGTGAAATTTATGAGGTCTTAGATCTTAAACCTCTAGCCAAGTAACTCAGAACTATTTTTAATAGATTTATTCTTGTAATTTTCTAATGTGTGTGGTACATAATGACAATAAAAGACCCCTTATAATTTCCTCCCATTTTTTATTGAATGTACGCGACATGTGACATTTATTTAATTTTATTAGACTCCACATGTTTTACATCTAAATAAAAATTGGAAGATTCAATGAGAGGGTAAAAATTAAAATTTTAAAATTAAAACAGTGATTAGTGAATGTTAATAGGTTAAAGATGCCAACTTTATTCTTATTGAGTTATTGTCCAAGAGATTAGAGACGCAATCTTGCTTACCATATGAAAGAGTAGGCTTTAAAGGCAAGAGAACAAAACTAGTCTCATATAGCTCAAGAGCCCAACGTATATAAGCGAACAAGAGCATATTGAAACAAACAAATGCATGTACAAAACCTTCATTTCCTTTTTCCCCGAGAGAGAGATTGTACTCCCATGCATCCTAGATAATTCGTGCAAAACTAGTAGATAGTGAGATACGCACAAGTTTTGCACATGCTATTTGTGCACATACAGATTTCACACTATAACAATTAGCAAAGAAGACACAGTGAGGGCAATTGACAAAGCTCGCTTCTTTTTTCAAATGAGTAGGCAGCATCAGACACTAATTCTACTCAAACATTACACAACCCACTTTAGTTCATCTAATTCAGGAACTGCAACATCTTCTCTCATGACACCTGCATAATGATCACCCACATATGCCCCAGCTTGAGCAAATAGTTCCACCACTGCAGGCAACATACCATAGTACCTCTTCAAACCATTTACAAGTGGCTCACCACTATGCCTATCTCGTACATGCCACACATACACTGGAGGAATTAAATCATCAACTGTTGCCTCCTGCCAAGCATGTTGCCCATCCCTCATCTGGTGTTTAAAAGCTTGGCAATTCCTTACCTTGTGACCCTTAGGCCCCACTTGCATCTCTGAACAATATCCACAAGTTTGGACAGCATACTTCTTCATAAGTTTTGATGCTCCTGAACGCATTCTTTCCCATGCCTCCATGCCTTGAACGGCAATAGCTGCATAAATGCTAGAGCATTAGATGCTTGTGTAAGAAATGGGTTAAGAACATTTAACTGTTTTTCCCCAATAATGGTTAAAATCTAGTAAGTAAATGCTAATTAGGTCCTGGAGAAATAATCTTCCAGAATTATAAAAATGATAAAAAAGAGAACTCAACTGGAATAATAATCCATGACACCCAAGACACCAATGGCAATTGAAAGGCTAGATGAATCATAGATTCTTTAGGAGTAATCTTCTGATGAAAAGAGTTAATAGATTTTTTCAACTTGGAAAAGAGTAGCTAGAAGAAAACAAACCTTGTACATCATCGGAATGCAAGTCAAAAAACTTGTCTTCTTCACTCGACTTCTTTTTCTTATCCCAAAACCCGTATGTGTTAATATCTTTACCAGGTGTGTCCTCTTTGGGAAATCTCCGCTCAAAATCTATAATTTTACCAGCAAGACTATAAATAGGGAAGGTCCTTCTCCTTGTAGGGTACTCAGGTATGTCGAAACCTGCTTGAACACACAATTCTACAATTGCTGGAATTCGATCCACTTGGAGCTGCTCATTATGAGAAACAGCTCTCCCTACCCTGTCATATAGATGAAACGATTCTACAAGAGGCAAAATATGCTCCACACCTCCTCTATCCCAAGTGTGCTCTTTGTTTTTCAGGCTACCAGCAACATCGCATGTCCTAATTCTGTGTGGTGGATCACCAACGTGAACCTCTCCACACAAGCTGTATACAATAGACAGCCATTTCACAAGACAGATTTTTCCCCCCAAAAAAAAATCCAAAAAGATAACCATACCAAAATAAAATACTTACCCATAGGTGTTGAATTTTTTTTTACTCCATATCTAGTTTAATTAATTAAGGACTTAACATAACCAGATTTTCTGGATTAATGTTCACATGTAATGCCCATTGTTGTTGTTGTTGTTGTTTTTTTCAAGGTAAATAAATTCATCAATGCCTTCTGTTTCATAGAATTGTGATTTTCTGAAAATTGTGTCATCTATCTTTTAAAAATGTTATATCAAGTTAAACTAACATTACAATATTACATATGTGAAAAAAAACCTAGTAACTGACCTCTATGGTAATGAAGTGAATATAAAAATGTTTTAATATCAGATTCTTTGTTTCATGATTCATGAATCTAGATATAAGCCATTTCAATTTAATTAAAACCCTCAAAATATACTTTTTTATTTCTGACCCACTAATTGTTCTTTCCAATAAGTGCCATTTTCTTTAACTAGAACTTCAAGGATGTTTTGTGGGAATCCCATCTATTTAAAAGCCACACATCACTAGAAATTCGACCAACAGCCTTACATAGTTACATAACTGGTTAATCAAATCAAAATTTTTTAAAAAATTATGCCTTTTATGGGTTTACCTGCAAGAAAAAATAGCAATGCTCTTAACAATCCTCGAGACACAAGCATTAAGTTTGGCTCTGGCAGCATACACTTCATGAGCAACTGGAACTAATCCCTTGACCAACAGTCCATTTTCGGGAGGCCGCAGAGTGTTCTCCTGCACCATCTGCTTCTCTTTCCTCCTCAACCTAGCCTCACGCTTGAGTTCATTAACACTCGTCACCAATGGCTTCCTCTCAGACTTCTTACGCTTAATTGGTAGCTCCACATGAGAAGAGCCAGTTGAGTACCAACCACAAAAATGCCTGTTTATCCCAATAAAGTTTTTAGCAGATCTTTCTGTGATATCAAGCAAGTTTACCACGTTTCTAATACGTCCACGCAACATTTCTGCTCATGACAATTTACCCATCTCTGCAATAAACAATAGTACAAGATTTGTATATATAATGCATCAAAAAAACCATCACTCTTCAAACAATTCACATTAATAAAAATCAGCTTAGAACTTTGGCTACTTGCATTGCTTCAGTTACTGTGATAGTAACATTGAATTGGCAGTATAAAATCACTGTTTAGGGACTCATTTTAACATCTTGGAATGAAAATATGATATGGTAAGTGAATTTGTATGAAATAAAAAATGCAGTCACTCAAGCATTTAAGCAAACACGTAGCATGCAATGTTACACTGCTGATAAAAGGGTTGCTCTGTTTGAGGAACAAAAATAGGTTTTACGTTAACTAAAACATAAGATTATGTCAAGCTGTAAAAGGCAGTAATCAGTAAACCCCAACAACGAAATTTGAGGCTGGAGAGTACCAAGAATTGAAGAATAATAACTTACCTTTCCTTTCCTACTGTGTCTTTGAATGGCTCCATTGGTGGGTTTGAATCGGGTAATAACCAAACATGTTGCGATTTTGGGCCTTTCTGGGCTGGGCTCATATGTTATTTGTGCTGGCACTGAGCCACATAATTAGTAACCCTTCTCGTTTGGCAGGTAGATTATTTTATGGATTGTCACTACTCAAAAGAAGATGAACGACCATGGGTGATTGGCTGCAGTAACTCTGGCACTATAGGCTACTTTCCAGTAAATTATAATGGAGTGGGAGTCATAGGATGTCCAGAAGCAGTACTTGCGGGTGGGCATACAGGTATTGTGAGGAGTGTGTTGCCTATGGCAAGTATGCAGCGGGGTGGGCTAGCCCAAAACCAAGGCATTTTTGGATGGACAGGTGCTGAAGATGGCTGCTTATGCTGCTGGTTGTCTGATGACTCTCCTCAGATAAATAGATCATGGATTTCAACCGCATTGATAATGAGGTCACCCGGTACTCGCAAGAAAAATAGGCATAATCCCTACTAGCAAAGCCTTTTTTTTGGGCCTTTTGTATCTTTTTCTTCATCATTTTTTAAATTTTTTTGGGTTTTCAGTACTGCTTGCTGTGAACTTACTGTACCATTAATATAGTCTCTTTCTTTTTATTCGTTTTTTATTTTTATTTTTTTGGGTTTTCAGTATGCAGGTTTACTGAGCATTGGGAAACATATGTAGTGATGAATCCGAAAAATCACCAGTAAGCTATAAGCACTTTCTCAAATCGATGCGATATCTGCAAAAAGAAATAAAAGACCTAAAAGAGAGCACCGTTGTGGTACCGGCCAAAAATCCTCCAAAAGTCAAGTTAGAATTTTTTTTTTTTAAATTTTTTAACCCTAGAGTGTCAGAGTTGAGTCAATAATGCGTACCTTGATACTAGGGTTTCTGGGGTATTTATATTGGCGTAGAATTTCCTTTCCTTTTAATATACAACTTCATTCTTGAGCTCTTTTTCATATAGGAGTCTTCTTATTATGGTCAAACGTGTAATGCAAGAACTTCAGGTGTACACGCTTGTGTGGAGATAAAGCAAAGTCGAGTCAAACATATCGTGTGACACACAACTAAGAATTTATAACCAATCAATATCGGACGGATACTCAATGATCGACACCGTCCTATATGCATTCCTACGGTCTCAACCCGTCTACTTCCACTCCGTCCATATAGGACGGAGGAAAGATCCGTCTCCTGTTTTTATCCTCTTCAGTTGCCCCCTTCACTCCTTGGATCCGTCTTTAAATACTAGACGAATGCATGGAGTGATTCATATGGCAATCTATTGAGACAGGACGATCCTGGGTTACTATGACGAAGGACACGTGGCCTGTGTTTATGGCGAAGGACACGTGTCCCTTATTGATTAGTTGTTCCCCTGAAACAAGGCGTCCCTTCGTATTCTGTGCCCTTTGTTCTATAAAAGCCTGCCTTTTCTTCCTTCATTCTTCTCTTCCTATAAAATTTTTTCAATAAGAGCGCTACCTTCATTTCTATTGTGCATTCATGTTGTCCTACTAGTCTATCCGTCATTTCGTATTTGCTCGATCTCGATCCGGTATGTACTCTAAACCCTTCTTCTTTCTTTCTCTTTATTTTATTATTTTATATATATGCACTTTCTTTAGATCCGTTAGTGTCTTAGGTTATACCGTCATAAATGTAGGTAATGTCTAGTGCGTCGAGTAATCAATCGTTTGTCTGCGACGGGGCGGGCTACGATGAGGGGTTCCTGTCAGGTCCAAGAGACCCTGACGCTTCAAGTGAAGAAATGAATCCGTCCAGTACCTCTCCTTCCCTAGATGATGAAGGTTTGGAGACGGAGAGTTCAGAGTTGTCAAGTAGTAGCTTAGATGGTGTGGATCCCCCCGTTCAATCTGTGATCGGTCCGGACGGTCTTAGAGAGTTCGTCATGCTACCCCTCTGGACGGTGAATGATTTTAGGTCCTCAATCATTGAATCCCATCTCAAAACACTTAGGGCGAAGTACCAAATCCCTGATAACGTCCGTCTACGTCTCCCCCACAAGTCTGAGAAATGTTACTATAGGGGGGTCGACGGTGTTGGGATCTATGAGCAAGCACTGAAGGTAGGGCTCAAATTCCCTTTGAGTTCTCTCCACCGTCGGCTGCTTCAATATCTTGGCCTATTCGTCACTCAGATCTCTCTAAACGCTTGGAGGGTTTTCATAGGTGTGGAAGTTTTATATGGGGCTATGTCTGAAGGTGCGCGAAGGTTGACGGTGGAAGAATTCTTCCACTGTTACCGTCCGACGGAGATCGTTAAGTCAAAAGGAATGTATAGTTTTGTAGCTAGGAGCCCGTTGTTGAGGCTCGTCTATGATACACCGGACTCCAATAGGGACTAGAAGAGTAGGTATTTCATCTTGGAAGGAGATGAATGGATGTGTCGTCCAGGGGACG
The DNA here is from genome assembly GCF_040712315.1 of Castanea sativa. Taxonomy (NCBI): domain Eukaryota; kingdom Viridiplantae; phylum Streptophyta; class Magnoliopsida; order Fagales; family Fagaceae; genus Castanea; species Castanea sativa. The sequence continues at coordinate 26,620,504 of NC_134022.1, forward strand.
ACACGTATATGCCCGTCGACACTACATGGGGCATAATGCCTCCGTCGAGTATGCTATTGCTTTAGTTTCCGTCTAATTGAACTTTGAAAGTTTTTTTTTTTTTTTTTAAAGTCTAATCGTCTTTTTTGCAGCTCGGGACCGTCCACAAGTTACTTTAGAGGAGTAGAGTTTCCAGGAGAGAATTTTCAACAAGATGAAGCTTCAGGAGAGGACGTGGGCACAACTTGTCACTCTTGATACTCTCCATTGGTATTGTGACGGTCTTGAACCTACATCTGCCGCCCATCGTTATGACAGCAGAGTTCGTAAACGTAAGTCCGTCGTAACTCTCTCCGTCTTTTATTATCGTTATTATTTTTTACTCTTGCCTTTCTAACACTGCACATCCGTCTTTGATTTGCAGAAATGGACGCTGCCAAGAGAAGAGCCTTCATCAAACAACAAGCAGCGAAGAAAAAACAAGAGGTCGGTCAAGCTAAGGGGATGGTTCCATCTCTTCTGTCAAAACGGAATCAACCGGAGAAGATAGGCCGTTTGCCTAAGAAGCAAAAGACCACCCCAGAGCCCGTCGTAGCGTTGGAGGCCGAGAAACCACCCGTCAGGCATGGCAAGGGTAAGGGTTTGATGAAGGGTCCAATTCCCACCGGTGAGAAACCACCCGTCCTACTTCGGGAAGACTCAAGTTATGCCCTGGAAAAACTCTCGTCCATTATGATGGCTAACGATTATGAGGACCTTGGCAACCACGCGACAGAGGCGATGGGAGAGACGGGCCTCTTCACTATTGCACAGGTACTTTTTAACCCGCCCTCTAGCTTTTGTAACCTTCATTTTTATCCGTCGTTTACATAGTGTTGTATTTTGCTTTCAGGCCATGCTAATGATGAAAGGGCTAATGGGCCGTTGTCTCAATCACGAGATAACTATGGACAGTCTTAGGAAGAAGAATAAGATGGTGGAGGACGAGCTTCACGATCTAAAGACCTGGAAGATCAACATGGATAGGAAGCTTAAGTGCTCGGAGCAGGTTAGAGGTGAGCTGGAGAAGGAGAATGAGCAATTACGTCAAATTTTGAAAGACAAGGAAAAAGAGCTGACGGACACGAAGACTCAACTCCGCAATGCAAAAGAAGTTGGGGTCCAGGAGTATCGTGACTCCGACCTTCTTTTGGCAGAGCTTGGGAGCTCCTTTGCTGACGGATTCGATGACGCCATTCGACAGGTCAAGGCTTCGTATCCCGATCTGGACGTGTCCCATGTCTCCATCAACGCTCAAGGGGAAACACTTGTGCAATCTGTCTGTTCAGAGAGTACAAACAATGTGCTTACCGTCACTGCTCCAGCTGAAGAAGGTCAAACTCTCCCTCCAAATCAACCAGACGACGATCAAAGGAATGAAAACACTTCCCCAAAGCATCAGTAGAAGTTTTTTTTTTTTTTTTTTTTTTTTTTTTTTTTGTATATCACGGTCAAAACTTTAACTGTTGTAATTTATTTTGTTGAACTGTTGCTTTTTTTAATTGTGAACATTTCATCTTATGAAATCCCACTAGCTTATTTGCTTGCTTTTTATCCGTCGTGTATTTTTAATTTATTGCTACATGTATTGTCTAATCATGTCACAGGGTCCGTCCAATTGTGAGTTTAGACCAATTGTGAGACGGACTGACATCATAAATAACATGCAAATAAGCTATGTGACAATATGATAACAATCCTCGTAGGTTGATCTGTCCACTGTGTGGACAATTTTTATCCATTTGAGTCATCCGTCCACAATGAGGCCTTTAATAGAGATCCGTCCATTATGTGGACGATTTTATTTTTATTCATTTTGGATGACCCGTCCACTATATGGACTAAGTAGGGGTCTGTCCACTATGTGGACTTAGTAGATTTTTTTATCCATTTTGGATAATCCCGTCCACTATATGGACTTAGTAGGGGTCCGTCCACTATGTGGACTTAAGTAAAGACCAGTCCACTTTGTGGACTTAAGTAGAGACCAGTCCACTTTGTGGACTTAAGTAGAGACCCGTCCACTTTTTGGACTTAACCCGTCCACTTTGTGGACTTGAGTGAGGATTTGTTCATTATGTGGACTTTAGACCCGTCCACTTTGTGGACTTTGTATGGATTCATCCACTCTGTAGACTTGGTGGAGATCCATCCACTTTGTGGACTTTGTATGAATTCGTCCACTCTGTAGACTTGACGGAGATCCGTCCACTTTGTGGACTTAGTAACTTTTAAGCACAATATATTTCATACGTTTTTAAATAAAAAATCTTCTCATTATGTCATACCGGTAGACCATATTTTTCATGGAAAATAATAAAAGGAAGAAAAAACTTTGGCTTTAATAAGTAAAAACTACGACTGTTTAAAAAATGAACTGGGGTAGGTGCTGCCAATGCCCCCCTGGACTACTGGTAGTACTTCTTCAGGTGCTCTGTGTTCCATGGATGACTCAGTTTTCTTCCGTCTAATGTCTCTAAGTAGTACGTTCCTTTCTTATGCCATAAAACAATTCGGTACGGTCCTTCCCAGTTAGGACCCAGCTTTCCTTGGGAGGCATCCTTTGTAGCGTCGAGCACTTTTCGTAAGACCAGATCTCCCACCTGGAATTCCCTGTGCCTCACCTTGGAGTTGTAATGTCTTGCCATCATGTGTTGGTACCGTGCCAGTCTTTGTGCTGCTGCTGCCCTAACCTCGTCTACAAGATCAAGTTGTAAACGCAATGCTTCGTCATTCTTGCTTTCATCGTAGCTTTCCATAGGGTAACTTGTCAATCCTACTTCTGTCGGTATGAGGGCCTCAGTACCATACGCCAATCGAAACGGTGTCTCTCCTGTCGGCGTTCTTGCCGTTGTCCTGTATGCCCATAAGACACTTGGTAGTTCATCCGGCCAGATGCCCTTTGCCCCTTCGAGCCGGGTCTTGATAATCTTCAACAAGGACCGGTCCGTGACTTCAACTTGTCCGTTGGCCTGTGGGCGGGCGGGCGATGAGTAGTGATTTTTGATTCCAAGTTGAGAACAAAAGTCTCTGAACGCGTCATTGTCAAATTGTTTCTCGTTGTCTGAAACGAGTACCCTCGGGATTCCATATCTACAAATAATACTTCTCCATACAAAGCTACGGATGTTTTTCTCTGTGATAGTAGCTAGAGCTTCTGCTTCCACCCATTTAGTGAAGTAGTCAATTCCAACCACCAAGAACTTCAGCTGCCTTATCGCTGTCGGGAATGGACCCATGATGTCTAACCCCCATTGAGCAAACGGCCATGGAGCCGTCATAGGGGTGAGTTCTTCTGTTGGCTGCCTAATGAGATTGCCAAATCGTTGACACTTGTCGCAAGCTCTAACGTATGTATGGGCATCCTTTTGCATTGTTGGCCAGTAGTATCCCGCTCGGAGTAGCTTGTGCACTAGCGACCTTGATCCAGAATGGTTTCCACAAATTCTTTCATGGATCTCTCTCATCACGTAGTCTGCCCCTCCGCGGCGGAGACATCTTAGATATGGTCGGGAGAAACCTCTTTTGTACAGGACGTTTTTAATCAAGACGAACCGGGCAGCTTTAACCTTCAACTTTCTTGCGTCTTCTTTGTTATCGGGCAGCTTGCCCTCCTTGAGATATGACATAATTGGAGCCGTCCAATCATCCTCAATGCTTACCTCCTGCATGCTTATGTCGTTTAATAATGATGAAAACTGGAAGAAGGATAATACCTGTTCAGGGACGATCACGGGTTCAGCCGAAGCAGCCTTTGCGAGTCGATCTGCTTCTTGATTCTCTTCTCTTGGGATTTGAATCATCGTGAATTGAAGGTCATTCGTTCGACCTTTCACTTCCCCGAGGTACCTCTTCATCCTCTCATTCTTACAATCGTAGCTCCCATTAACTTGACTGACCACGATTTGAGAATCGGAGTAGACGACCGCCTTCCTAGCCCCTGCAGCTATCGCAAGCTCTAGTCCCGCAATTAGGGCCTCGTACTCCGCTTTGTTGTTAGTAGTGGTGAAGTCCAGACGGATCATGCATTCAATCTTGTCTCCTTCCGGGGTGTGGAGTACGACCCCGACACCCCCAGCGTGCTCATTGGAAGATCCGTTTGTGTGAATCTTCCATGTGGGCGTCTCTTCTGCCCCCTGCTCCTCTACGGTAGTGAATTCTGCAATGAAGTCTGCCAATATCTGTCCTTTCACTGTCGTTCGTGGCTGATATTGGATATCGTACTCACTTAGCTCGATTGCCCAAAGAGCCATTCGTCCAGCATTTTCGGGGTTGCTCATTGCTCTCCGTAAGGGCTTATCCGTCAAGACATTTATAGTGTGTGCTTGAAAATATGGCTTGAGCTTCCGAGCTGCAGTCACAAGAGAAAATGTGAGTTTTTCCATCCGAGGGTATCTTTCTTCTGCACCTCTTAATGCCCGGCTTATGAAGTACACGGGCTTTTGTATCTTTCCTTCTTCCCTGATAAGAGCTGCACTGACCGCTGCTGATGAGACAGCAAGGTACAAGAACAATTCTTCACCCAGCACAGATGGGCTAAGCAATGGCGGAGCGGAGAGATATATCTTTAACTCTTCAAATGCCTTTTGGCACTCGTTCGTCCATTCGAAAGATCTCTTTAGCGTTCGGAAGAAGGGGAGGCATTTGTCCGTTGCTCTAGATACGAACCTATTCAACGCTGCTATCTTCCCGGTCTAGCTTTGTACTTCCTTTACCATCCTTGGAGGAGAGAGCTCCATAATCGCCTTTATTTTCTCTGGGTTGACTTTGATGCCCCTCTAGGACACCATAAATCCTAAGAATTTTCCCGCAGTTATTCTGAACGCGCATTTGTTTGGATTTAGCTTCATTTTGTATGTTCGAAGAGTATTGAAAGTCTCCTAGAGGTCCCTTAGATGATCAGACACATTTACGCTTTTTACCAACATATCATCCACGTAAACTCGCATGTTTCTGCCAATTTGGTGTTCGAACATTTTGTTCATCAATCTCTGATACGTGGCTTCTGTGTTTTTAAGCCCAAAAGGCATTACCTTGTAGCAAAAAAGCCCCCAGCTCGTCACAAATGAGGTTTTTTCCTGATCGGTCTTGTCCAACTTGATTTGATTGTAACCGGAGAAGGCATCCATAAAGCTCAGAAGCTCATGTCTTGCAGTGGAGTCTACAAGGGTGTCAATGCGTGGGAGTGGGTAACTATCCTTAGGGCAGGCTCTATTTAGATCCGTGAAGTTGACACACATCCTCCACTTCCCATTGGATTTCCTGACCATGACCACATTCGCCAACCAATCAGGGTAGTACACCTTGCGTATGAAGTCTACTTCTTGTAGCTTCCGCACTTCTTCCGCTATGGCTCGATCTCGTTAGGGGGCGAACACTCACTTTTTCTGCTGGACAGGATAGAAAGAAGGTGACACGTTTAACCTGTGGACTATGACTGTTGGATCTATTCCCGGCATGTCCTCGTGGCTCCATGCAAAAACATCTTGGTTTTCTTTGAGAAATAATACGAGCGCTTGTTGGACTGTTTGGTCGGCGAGAGTTCCGATTCTGGTTGTTCGGTCGGGTCTAGAATCATCCAGTTGTACTTCTTCCAACTATCCGTCGGCTCTGCCACTGTTCTCTGCTCCTCGATGTTCATCGCTTGTAGTTGGTCTTCCAGTTCCATCATGGCGACGTAACATTCCCGTGCAGCCACTTGATTTCCCTGCAGTTCTCCTACTCCGTATTCGGTAGGAAATTTGATCATCAGATGGTAGGTAGAGGTGACAGCTTTCCATGCATTGAGAGTGGGCCGTCCAAGGATGGCGTTATACGCTGAAGAGCAGTTAACCACGAGAAAAGAAACGTCCTTGGTTATCTACTGTGGGTAATCTCCCACCATCACAGACAACGTGACGACGCCTAAAGGGTAGACCCTTGTTCCTCTGAAACCAACAAGGGGTGCATTCGTTGGGACCAGTCGCTCTTTAGCAATCCCCATTTGCTGGAAGGCAGGGTAATAGAGGATATCTGCTGAGCTTCTATTGTCCACCAAAACTTGATGTATGTTGTAGTCCCCTGCCCGTATGCTGACCACGAGCGCATCGTCGTGTGGGTGGTGAAGGCGTTGCGCATCCTCTTCCGAAAACCCGATGCTGGGGCTATTTCACCAAGTTGCTTTTGGCGAGGATCCTGTTGATTGGACGCTTTGAACCATCCGCAAGTAGGTCTTTCTGGCCTTTTTGGAAGACCCCACATAAGTAGCGCCCCTTACAATCATTCGTATATCTCCAACAGGTGGCCTAGGACGTTCATTTTCCCGTCTGGGATTCTACTCCTGAAGTTGATCCATTCTTTCCTTCCGCACGAACCTCTGTAGCCTTCCTTGCCTGATAAGGGCCTCAATCTGCTGCTTCAAGTCATAACAGTCCGTGGTATCGTGACCATGATCGCCATGAAAACGGTAGTATCTATCTCTTGGCCTTTTGTTCGGATCTCCCTTCAGCTTGCCTGGGAACGTCAAAGTTCCTTCATCTTTGATCTGCATTAACACTTGGTCAATCGGTGCTGTGAGAGGGGTGAAGCTTGTAAATCTTCCCGTAGGCGGCTTGGGTCGTCGATCTTCCCGTCGTTCTCTGGTTCTTGGCATTTTTCGCCCTCTGTCCTGTTGCGCGTCTTCTTGTCTTTCCCTCTTTCTAGGCTTGTCCTCTCAAGTTAGCAGGGCATCCTCAGTGTTCATATACTCCGTTGCCCTGTAAAACACATCGGACATAGTTTTCGAGTCCTTCTTGTATAGAGAGAACAAGAACTTACCCTTTCGTAGTCCATTTGTGAATGCTACCACAAGTATCTTGTCATCTGCCTCGTCTATTGAGAGGGCTTCCTTGTTAAAGCGGGCTATGTACGATCTTAATGTCTCGTCCTCTCGTTGCCTAATGTTCAACAGGCACGCAGTTGACTTTTTATGCCGGTGGCTCCCGATGAAGTGTAATACAAACTGTGTGCCTAACTTCTTAAAAGTGCTGATGGAATTAGGCGTCAGCCTACTGTACCAGTCCCTTGCTGGTCCTTTCAAAGTAGTGAGAAAAGCCCTACACATTACTTCGTCTGGTACACCTTGAAGATGCATTAGAGTCTTGAAAGATTCCAAGTGATCCAACAGGTCCTTGGATCCGTCGTAATTCTCTACGTGAGGCATGCGAAACTTTGGAGGAAGGGGGCAGGAATTCACAAGTGCTGTGAAAGGCAAATCTGTTCTATGGACTAGGTCGTCCAGGTCATTGGAAACTCGTCCTTTGAGGGCATTCATCATCACGTCCATACGTTCCCTCATCTCCTGCATCTCGGCTGCTATGTGGGTCGGCAAGGTGTCCGAGACAAATGGTCGGTTGGTCTCCTGCCGCTCTGGTCTAGTTGGGGCGTTGCTACCCTCAGGCCCTTCCGCGTTCCTTCCTTCCGGACTAGCACCTTTCTGGTTTCCTTCAGGCGCACTTTGGTGTGCGTTCCTTTGCCGCAGTTGCTCCTCTAAATCATGATTCTGCTTGGTGAGGCACTCAACCGCCGTCGCTAGCGTTTGGACTTGCCTTTCTAGAGCTGTGGCATGCAGTTCGTCGCCTTGATTGTTGGTTGTTGCCATCGATCGAGTGAGTACCATGCAACTTTTTGTCTCAGGAATAGAGCAAAGGCTTGCTAATGATGCCCTTTTTCCCACAGACAGCGCCAACTGATAAAGTCAAAAAATCACCAGTAAGCTGCAAACACTTCCCCAAATCGATGCGATACCTGCAAAAGGAAATAAAAGACCTAAAAGAGAGCACCGGTGTGGTGCCGGCCAAAAACCCTCCGAATGTTAAGTTAGAATCTTTTTTTTTTTTTTTTTAACCTTAGAGTGCCAGAGTTGAGTCAATAATGCGTACCTTGATGCTAGGGTTTCTGGGGTATTTATATTGGCGTAGAATTTCCTTTCCTTTTAGGATACAACTTCCTTCTTGAGCTCTTTTTCATATAGGAGTCTTCTTATTATAGTCAAACGTGTAACACAAGAACTTCAGGTGTACACGCTTCTGTGGAGATAAAGCAAAGCCGAGTCAAACATATCGTGTGACACATAACTAAGAATTTATAACCAATCAATATCGGACAGATACTCAATGATCGACACCGTCCTATATGCATTCCTACGGTCTCAACCCGTCTACTTCCACTCCGTCCATATAGGACGGAGGAAAGATCCGTCTCCTATTTTTTTCCTCTTCATGTAGTTTGTAACTTTTGCTCAGTTTGTTTTAGCATTAATATTTTTTGAAAAATTGGTCATTTTTCAGAAAACATTTTTTGAAAAACTATTTTATTTTATAGTGTTTAGTAACAACCTTGAAAATGAGCTTAAAAATATTTTCTAGTATTTGGTATGTACAAATTTTTTTTAGAAAATTATCTCATAGCAACTATACCATTGCAATTTTTGTGGCTCTGGAACTCTAAGCATCAATTTTTCTCAGCCTAATTGTCCAAATCGTATGATAAATACCAAAATGCTAAATTGTCCAAATAGAAAAGCCTAAATTATAACAAAAATGCCCCTACATCATCAAAATTGGCTTAAATAGTTGTCAAAGAAGTTCTGCAGCCATTGTTTACGAAGCTTGTCATTTTTCAACATGAATGACCTTTCTTGTTTTTCATCCCATTCAAATGGTCAAATGTAGATGCAATCATATTTTCTTCAAACCCATCCATCTTCATAAAGACTACCAATATTTAGCTGATTTTCAGAAATCTTTTCTATTGCAGAAGCAACCTTACCAAGTTGTATAGACAAATCTTGGTAAATAGCATCTTCAATCATAGTAGCATAACTTCCTTTCTTGTGAGACCTTGTTTCATTTGAGGTCACATGTGAGGGATCAACTTGCTTCTTTTGGATACGTCATCAACAAGCGAAGGTGAGTCATCCAATGCTTCTACACCTATATCACCAACTCCCTTGGAAAAACCTCCCCAAGCCCAAATATCCTTACATAGATTAATTAGTAGAGCCTCCTACTAGTTAGAAAAATTCAAATTGTGCCTAATGAGTATTAGATACATATGATTTGAGTTCATTATATAGAGTTTGGCACATTGCTTCACTTGGGCAAGCACCTTTTTGATACCTAATGCCTCTTGTGATACAAAGACTTGGCACCTTAACTTTGCAATTTGCCTTTGACTATGTTGTTTCAGATATAGCTTTATCTAGCAAACTAATTCTACTAGTGATGTTCTACTTGAGATACTAAACAAGTATTACCTTACTTTAACATGCCTGAGTCAATTCACTCCTCAATTTCCAATTGCCAATTGAGGAACTTTCTCAATACAAGGACAAAAAAAAAAAAAAACCTCTTTAATAATTTTAATTCCCTAAACATTGAGAGAGAAATCTAATATTACTAATAAAGGACTACACAATCTGCATAATTTACAGTGATAAAAAATAAAAGCAAGCTCAAAATTTTGTAGTAGTCCAAACAAGAATCCATCAAACCGAGAAGAAATAAAATCAAGTATATTGAAACACACATAAACAAGAACCAGCCATGCAAATCTTAGGAGACTAAATTGTGAGTAGAGTAGGCTGAACAACAAATTGTATCATGGAAAATAGAATGCACAATAGAAATTCTCTATAAATTTTTATTACAAATAATAAGCCGTAAACCAATCATGAATTTGGTGTGCAAAGAAAATGTATCTACTTTGAGCTGTACCAAGTAAATAACAATAATCACTAAATCAAAGAAAAAGTTTTCCCATAAGTGTGTATGATTGTACATAAATTCAAACTCAAAATCCGGCACAATCTTCAATAGCAAACTTTCTTCATAATGTTAAAAAAAAAAAATCTATTGAGTTTATTAATTAGAATTATGGATGTCTGAGCATGCTCACATGCTTGACTGTCAAAATCATCAGACACAAACATCAAAAACCATATAAAACACCTAAATTGTAGTCTATTTGTTCTCATACAAATTTTCAACTCAAACTACCCCCTGCTCCACAACAAATGCCAAAGGTTATAAAATTTAATATTAATTATTGTCAAACTTAGGAATACTGTAATTGAAATCAAGAAACTTATCTTATAAAAACATGAAATTACTATATATATATATATATATATATATATATATATATATATATATATATATATTGATAGCAACACAGAAAGCAAACTATAATATTGGGGTTTTTGTAGAGAAGAATGAAATATTACCAATGCAAAGAAAAGTTGTTGACCGTGAAAGACAGATAGAGAGAGATTTGTGAAAAGAGGAAAGACCAGAAGGGGAGAGACAGTGAGAATATGAGAGGAGAGAAAAATCAAAGAGAAGGGAGAAAACTGAGAGAGCTTACCATGAGACTGTGAGAGAGAGAGTAAGCGCCAAAATAAGTTGGTTCTCGCAGCTATAGAGGGTAAAGAAAAAGATAATATTGATAGATGTGATGAGAGAGAGAGAGAGAGAGAGAGAGATTGTTTTCCAAAAAAAAAAAAAATGGAAAACATCCCATAGAAAATAAGCCTAATTTTTATTAGGGTTTTCCATTAACTAAAAATAGTTTTCCGTTGACTAATTTTTTTTGTGCTACCAAACACTGGAAAATATGAGAAACTATCTATATAGATAGTTTTCCAGTGAAACAAACAGAGCGTGAAAGGGAAAAAAAAAAAATACTCAAATTAGAATTTTTTTTTTCTCTCTCTAATGCTCTTATATTCGTTTTCATCAATTTTGCATTAATATTCATAATTGATAAGGAAATGACTATATTTTAAAAATTTTCACATTTTTTTAACATAAAAGTGAAGGTAAAAAAAATTGTATGGAAGAATATAATTGCCCTTTAAAAAAAAAAAACCCTTGGTTGATCGCTTTTTAAAAGTAGTAGAGCTTGTTCTTTACCTTAGTTTGGTCACTTAAGAAAATGGGAAAAAGCTATTACACATAGGCGGTTAAACTCACATTTCTAACTTGAAAATTGTGACTTCAAGCTATAATTTCGGTTGATTTTTTGCATGTGTAAATAAAGTAATTTTTAAGTACTTTTGGAATATAGTGATGTTGTGTTTCCTCCTTTTACATTCATGATGAGTCTCGATTAATTAAATTTATGGGAGGATCCATCATGAGTATGAGATAAGAGAGCATCACGTTATCGTACTTAGGGAGCATCACGTTACCGTATTTAGGGAGCACTTTTTCAGTGTAATATGTATATAATAAAGTATGTATAATAAACATTGCTCAAATTTTTTTTGCATAATGGCAAGTAACTATTATTTATCTTTAACTTATCCCCCACGGAAAAAAAAAAAAAAAAAGGCTTTACATAACTGTTGACAATATGTTATTGGAATTATTGCATATACTGTTCACCTAAATTAACTAGATTAGATAAAATGGTTAAACAACCAAATTTTCTCAGTTATTATTTTACCGTTTTACTGACTTGACAATTAACATCAAAATTTGTTTTATAGTAATCGAGCTTTATTATTTTGTTGAGAATCTAAAGTCAACCTTAAAATATTGAGATTAAATCTTGATTGTTGTTATTGTATAGCACTATTGAGTATTGGAGTTGCGACCGATGTTAAATTTAAACCTTAAAATTTCAGGCCCAATACATTAGTTCGTAAGAAGAGCTAAGCATTCAACCAAAAATAAATAAATTTGTGAGTAGAGCTAAGCTTACTTATCCAGGATGTTCAATTATATGGTTTACTACCTTCTCAAAAAAAAAAATTATATGGTTTACTGCTAATTGCATGGTTCTTTGCTTTAATGGTGCTGATACATAAGGATACTCAGATCTTCAATTAGAATCCAAAATTGCACATCAAGTTTGATGTTTTCAAATTAATTAAAACATTACCAAATAATTAAAAATTAATTTATCATGATATCATCAGCTTATGCCTAAATGATACTGATGAACATGTATTCTCAGACAATCAATAAGAATCCTGAATACAGATGATATAATTTGCTGTTATGTGCATCAAGATTACTGTGAAAATTAACTTCCCCAGTCAAAGACTATAACAATTTGTTTACACAAAATTCAGCTGAATATATCACATGCCATATCTCAAAGCAAGTAACCTTGTTTCAAAAAGGATATAAAACATTGCACACTAACTCTCCACGTTTATTAGACCTATAATGGTGGCTGATGAAACAGATATATGCGTGTACGTTTTTTGAAGCTGGTAACCGTAGCTTAGTTTTTGCCTTTGGGCCTCTACACAATCATCACGGTGCACTGAACATTATGACGACAGTAGTCACTTACACTACCTATAACCGCCCTGAAAAAATTGTTAAAATTTTCTTTGATTAGCAGAGATTACCTCCTTAACTATCCAAAACATTAATAGGTACACAACATACCCTTTTTCTTTATTATGTGGTCATGAAAACATTCATTTTGATCACATTAGCTTTGTTGGAAATCACGTTGCATAGACCAATAACTTTTACATCAAATGACGTTTTTTCAGTATTTTTAATAGGAACATTTAGATTAATTCTCCCTTGTTACTTAAAATATAGAAAAAAAAAAATTCATAGATGAGAACAAATTAACATATTGTCTTAATGTACACAAACATTTTCTGAATCTAGCAATAGCATGCTCCACTAAAAGTTAGAAAAAGGGTTAGAACTTAGAACAATACCTTTTTATAACTCCATAGCCATGGCTGCCCACAACTTTGACAGATGCCTGGTGTTTTTCTACAGCATCACAGAGAACATTCCTAGCATCTCCTTGCATCAGCTTCACCACAAAATCATTCACCTGCATTTTTTAGCATCTCAAACATTCAGAAAATAAGTGCAAGTTCACTAGGGCACCTGCACTTCATGTCATTGACTATATCTCCACATGTAAAACTGTGACATTATGTTCACACAAAATGCTACCACAGGCCAATCAGGTTCGATTTACAATCATCAGATTAATTCCACCATGATTTGAAGTGGAACTTTAAAATATTTGTGCGTGTTTGTGTATATAAAGATGTAACAATGCATCCAGTGAATAGTACCAATGTACAGCCACAAATTTCCTCGGCCCTTTCTGCAACTAGAGCAGCTATCCTATTCAAATCTGCCTGTGAGTATGGTAGAGCTTCTTCGGACTCTCCTACAAAATTGATCAGAATACAAATGAAGTTAATCAACCCCAGAAAATCAAAAATAATTTAACTACAATAACACGATCATAAAAAACCAACCAATTCTTTTTTAGAAAAAAGATAGGGCAAGTTATACTTTTGTCCCTAAAATTTGGTGTTAAGTTAGATTTTGGTTTCTCAAAATTAATAAATAAGCTCGGAATTCCTATAATTTTTTTAAAAATGGTGAACAATTTGATCATTCCATCTATTTTGACTAATAGAATGCTGAAGCACCTAATTTTTAGGAATTAAATCAAATTAACCACTATTTAAGGGATCGAAATCAAACTAACCCAATAATTAAGGAACTAAAACCTAACCAATCTCATATTTAGGAGACCATAATCATACTTATTCCAAATTATAGTGACAAAACATATACATTTTTTTTTTCCTAAAAAGAAGTATATTTGTATATATTTAAAATATACATCAAAATATATATGAACATGTAAGTGTATATATAATAAGTGTGCTCGCATCGCATGAACTATGTATATGTATGCATATTTTACATATTTAGAGACACCAGGTTTAGAGACAGAAGGAGATCGTTTGGCTTGGACGATGACAAGCCTGAAAATAAGGTTTGAAGCAAAGGGAGTGAAGAGTGCTTGGAAAAATGAGCTGTGTTCTTTACCATCGATACCAAGTACCAACCACCATCACTTGCTTATCAACAATGGCCATTGCAATTATGTTGGTTAAGTTGTTCTCTTTGGCAATCAAGAGTGCTTGGACTAGCTAATTTAATTGAGGATTTGATGAAATGGAGGCAATGAGAATGATGAAACTTGTGTTTGTACCTTTTGGATAAGTTTATAAGTACGAAAATATTATTTAAGGTACACCGTACACTTGTGTATACTTTTAATTGTATATTTAATTTGAATAAGTTTTCAATTTTTTTTTGGAATTAAAGTTATTAAATTATAAATATGACAACTAATTATGATATTAGCCATTAACAATTTCACATAAAAGTGCTAATTAGTTTTTTTATTCAGAAAAAAAAAAATGCTTTAAAAAAATATTGCAAGTCTTTTATTATGCTTAAGTGGTTGCAGATATTGGACTTTTTAAAACCATTACACTTAAAAAAATATTACAGTTTTTCTATCTGCAAGCCACTTAAATTATAAAGAATTTAGTTTATTTAACCTTTGATTTAAGACTGATTCAGTGATGTAAAGGATTCCTTGTGAGTTGTGACAATTAAATTCTCGAAGTTGTTTATTATTCTAGCTAGAGAAGAATGTGTCGCTTTTCATATTGTTATATGCACTGAATAAACTCCTCATTATAATGGATTGCTAGAATATTGTTCATAAAAATGAAAAACGCCATTTGGCTCTAAAAGTGCTGGTAGGAAATAAAAATTAAAAGATAAACTGGAAATGAGGTAAATGATGCTGTTGTCTCTGTCCTTCGCCTACTGGTAGTATTTCTTCAGGTGCTCCGTGTTTCATGGATGACTCAGCTTTTTTCCGTCTAGTGTCTCTAAGTAGTACGTTCCCTTCCTATGCCATGAAATGATCCTGTATGGTCATTCCCAATTAGGACCCAATTTCCCTTAGGAGGCATCTTTTGTAGCGCCGAGTACTTTTCTTAAGACCAGATCTCCCACCTGGAAATCCCTGTGCCTAACCTTAGAGTTGTAATGCTTTGCCATCAGGTCTTGGTATCATGCTAATCTCTGTGCAGCTGTGGCCCTGACTTCGTCCACAAGGTCGAGCTGTAAACGCAAAGCTTCATCATTCTTGTTCTTGTCGTAGTTCTCCATACGGTAGCTTGTTAACCCTACCTCTGCCGATATGAGAGCCTCACTGCCATATGCCAATTGAAATGGTGTTTCTCTTGTCGGTGTTCTCGCCGTTGTCCTGTACGCTCATAAAACACTTGGTAATTCGTCTGGCCATATGCCCTTTGCCCCCTCGAGCCGGGTCTTGATAATCTTAAGCAGGGACCAGTTCGTGACTTCAACCTGTCCGTTGGCTTGAGGGTGAGCGGGTGACGAGTAGTGATTCTTGATCCCAAGCTGGGAACAAAAGTCTCTGAATGTGTCATTATCGAATTTTTTCCCGTTGTCCGAAACGAGCACCCTCGAAATTCCATACCTGCAAATAATACCTCTCCATACAAAACTACGGATATTCTTCTTCGTGATAGTGGCCAGAGCCTCTGCTTTCACCCATTTGGTGAAGTAGTCAATACCAACAACTAAGAACTTGAGTTGTCTCACCGCTGTTGGGAACGGACCCATGATGTCTAATCTCCATTGTGCAAATGGTCATAGGACCGTCATAGGGGTAAGTTCTTTGGTTGGTTGCCTTATGAAATTGCCAAATCGTTGGCACTTGTCACAAGCTTTAATATATGTGTGGGCATCCTTCTGCATTGTTGGCCAGTAGTATCCTGCTGGGAGTAGCTTTTGCACTAAAGACCTTGATCCAGAATGGTTTCCACAGACTCCTTCATGGACCTCCCTCATCACGTAGTCCGTTTCTTCGCAGCTGAGGCACCTTAGGTATGGTCGGGAGAATCCTTTTTTGTATATGACGTTTTTAATCAAAACGAACCGGGCAGCTTTAACCTTCAACTTCCTTGCGTCCTTTTTGTTATTGAGTAGCTTGCCTTCCTTGAGATACGCCACTATTGGAGCCGTTCAACAACACTCATTGCTTTCCTCCTGCATGCTAATGTCATCTAATAATGATGAGAGCTGGACGAAGGACAATACCTGTTTAGGGATGATCATGGGTTCGGCCGAAGCTACCTTTGCGAGTAGGTCACGAGTAGGTCGGCTTCTTGGTTCTCCTCTCTTGGGATTTGAATCATTTTGATTTGGAGGTTATTCGTTCGACCTTTCACTTCCTCAAGATATGTTTTCATCCTTTCATTCTTGCAGTCATAGCTCCCATTAACCTGACTGGTCACGATTTGAGAATCGGAGTAGACGACCACACTCTTAGCTCCTGCCGCTATCGCAAGGTCCGGTCCTGCTACCAAGGCCTCGTATTCCACCTCGTTGTTGGTAGTAGCGAAGTCCAGACGAATCATGCATTCGATCTTGTTTCCTTCTGGGGTGTGGAGTATAACTCCAACACCTCCAACATGTTTGTTGGAAGATCCGTCTGTATGAACTCTCCATATGGGCGTCTCTTCTGCCCCCTGATCTTTTGTGATAGTGAATTCAGCAACGAAGTTTGCCAATATCTGTCCTTTCACGGCTGCCCGTGGTTGATATCGGATATCGAACTCACTCAGCTCGATTGCCCATAGCGCCATCTGTCCAGCAGCTTCGGGACTACTCATTGCTCTCCGTAAGGGTTTATTTGTCAGGACATTTATGGTATACGCTTGAAAGTATGGTTTGAGTTTTCGAGTTGCGGTTACTAGAGCAAATGCAAGTTTTTCCATCTGAGGATACCTCTCTTCTGCTCCTCTCAGTGCTCGGCTTATAAAGTACATGGCCTTTTGTACCTTTTCTTCTTCTTTAATGAGAGCTGCATTGACCGCGGCTGAGGAGACGGTAAGGTACAGGAACAATTCTTCCCCCGGCATAGATGGGCTAAGCAACGGCGGAGAGGAGAGATACACCTTTAACTCTTCAAATGTCTTTTGGCACTTGTCTGTCCATTGAAATCATCTCTTCAGTGTGCGGAAGAATGGGAGGCATTTGTCCATCGCTCTTGATACGAATATATTCAAGGCTGCGATCTTGCCGGTCAAGCTTTGTACTTCCTTTACCGTCCTTGGAGGATATAGTTCCATGATTGCTTTTACCTTCTTTGGGTTGACTTCAATGCGCCTTTGGGATACCATAAATCCTAAGAATTTTCCTGCGGTTACTCCAAACGCGCATTTGCTCGAATTCAGCTTCATTTTATATGACCGAAGAGTATCGAAAGTCTCCTGGAGGTCCCTCAGGTGTTCGGACTCCCGCACGCTTTTTACCAACATATCATCTCCGTAAACCTGCATGTTTCTGCCAATTTGGTGCGTGAACATCTTGTTCATCAATCTCTGACATGTGGCTCCTGCATTTTTAGGCCCGAAAGGCATTACATTGTAGCAAAAAAGCCCCTGACTCGTTACGAAAGAGGTTTTCTCCTGATCAACCTTGTCCAATTTAATTTGGTTATAGCTAGAGAAGGCGTCCATGAAACTCAAGAGTTCATGTCTTGCGGTGGAGTCTACTAGGGTGTCAATACGTGGGAGTGGGTAACTATCCTTAAGGCAGACCCTATTCAGATCTGTGAAGTCAACACACATTCTCCACTTCCCATTTTCCTTCTTGACCATTACTACATTTGCCAACCAATCAGGGTAGTACACCTCGTGTATGAAGTCCGCTTCTTGTAGCTTCCGTACTTCTTCCGCTATGGCTCGATCTCATTCAAGGGTGAATACTCGTTTCTTCTGTCTAACAGGGGAGAAAGAGGGTGATACGTTCAACCTGTGAACTATGACCGACGGGTCTATCCCCGGCATGTCCTCGTGACTCCTTACAAAAACATCTTGGTTTTCCTTGAGGAATAATGCGAGCGCTTGTCGAACTATTTGGCTGGCCAAGGTGCCGATTCTTGTGGTCCGTTCGGGCCTAGAATCATCTAGGTGTACTTCTAACTTTTCCACCGGTTCTGCCACCGTTCGCTGTTCTTCGACGCTCATTGCTTGTAGGTGGTTATCCATTTCCATCATGGCGATGTAGCATTCCCGTGCAGCCACTTGATTTTTGCGTAGCTCTCCTACTCCGTATTCGGTGGGATTATGACCATTAGATGGTAGGTCGAGGTAACAGCCTTCCATGCATTGAGAGTGGGCCGTCCAAGGATGGCTATATAAGTAGAAGAGCAGTCAACCACAAGGAAAGCTACATCCTTGGTTACTTGCTGTGGGTAATCTCCAACCGTCACAGACAACGTGATGACTCCCAAAGGATAGACCCTTTGTCCCTCCGAAGCCAACAAGGGGTGCATTCGTTGGGACCAGTCTTTCTCTACTAATCCCCATTTGCTGGAATGCAGGGTAGTAGAGGATATCTACTGAGCTTCCGTTGTCCACCAAAGCTCGATGCATATTGTAGTCCACTGCCCGTATGCTGATGACGAGCACATCGTCATGTGGGTGGTGAAGGCGTCGCGCATCTTCTTCCGAAAACCCAATGTTGGGGTTATCTCGTCGCGTCACTTTCAGTGAGGAACCTGTCGACTGGACTCTTTGAACCATCCGCAAATACATCTTTCTGGCATTTTTGGACTACCCTACAGAAGTAGTGCCCCCTACAATCATCCGTATGTCTCCTACAGGTGGCCTGGGACGTTCGTTCTCCCGTTGCTGATTTTGTTCTTGGAGTTGATCCGTTCTCTCCTTCCTCACAAACCTCTGCAACCTTCCTTGCCTAATGAGGGCTTCAATTTGCTGCTTTAAGTCATGTAGTCCGTCGTATTGTGGCCATGATCGCCATGAAAATGGCAGTACTGTCTTTTGGCCTCTTGTTCGGATCTCCCTTCAGCTTGCCAGGAAACATCAGGGTTCCTTCATCTTTGATCTGCATTAACACTTAGTCGATTGGGGCTGTGAGAGGGGTGAAGTTCGTGAATCTTCCCGTGGGCGGTTTGGGTCGTCGATCTTCTCGTCGCTCTTAGGTTCTAGCCATCTTCCGTCCCTTATCCGATCGTATATCTTCTTGCCTTTCCCTTTTTCTAGGTTTTTTCTCTCAGGCCAGTAAGGCATCCTCTGTGTTCATGTACTTCGTTGCCCTGTAAAACACTTCGGACATAGTCTTTGGGTCATTCTTATACAGAGAAAACAAGAACTTACCCTTCTGCAGCCCGTTTGTGAACACTACTACAAGTATCTTGTCATCAGCCTCGTCTATTGAGAGGGCTTCCTTGTTGAAGCGGGCTATGTATGATCTTACAGTCTCGTCTTCTTGTTACCTAATGTTCATCAGACTAACGGTAGACTTCTTATGCCGGTGACTCCCGATAAAGTGTGATACGAACTGTGCGCCTAATTCCTTAAAAGTGCCGTTGGAATTAGGCGTCAGCTTACTGTACCAGTCCCTCGTAGGTCCTTTCAACGTGGTGGGAAAATCCCTACACATAATTTCATCCGATACACCCTGAAGATGCATTAGGGTCTTGAAAGATTCTAAGTGATCTAATGGGTCCTTGGATCCGTCGTAATTCTCCACCTGAGGCATGCGAAATTTTGGGGGAAAGGGGCATGAACTTATGAGCGCTATGAAAGGCGAATTCGTTCTATGGACTAGGTCATCCAGGTCGCTAGAGATTCAACCTCTGAGGGCGTTCATCATCACATCCATCCGTTCCCTCATTTCCTGCATCTCAGCTGCTATGTGAGTTGGTAAGGTGTCCGAGATGGATGGCCGGTTGGTCTCCTGCCGCTCCGGTCTACTCCGAGCGTTGCTACGCTCAGGCCTTTCCGTGTTCGTCCCCTCCGCGCTAGCACCTTCTTGGTCTTCTTCCGGTGAGCTTAGGTGTGCATTCCTTTGCCGCAGTTGCTCTTCTAAATCACGATTCTGCTTGGTTAGGCGCTCAACCACCGCTGCAAGCATTTGGACTTGCCTCTCTAGAGTTGTGGAGTGTGGTTCATCGCCTTGATTGTTAGTTGTTGCCATCGATCGAGTGAGTGCCATGCAACTTTTTGTCTCAGGGATAAAGCAAAGGCTAAATCTTTCCCACAGATGGCGCCAACACAGGACAACGGCGAGAACACCGATAGGGGAAACACCGTTTCGATTGGCATATGGCAGTGAGGCTCTCATACCGGCAGAGGTACGGTTAACAAGCTACTGTGTGTGGAGAACTACGACAAGAACAAGAATGACAAAGCTTTGCGTTTATAGCTCGACCTTGTGGACGAAGTCAGGGCCACAGCTGCACAGAGATTAGTGCGATACCAAGACCTGATGACAAGGCATTACAACTCCAAGGTTAGGCACAGGGATTTTCAGGTGGGAGATCTGGTCTTAAGAAAAGTACTCGGCGCTACAAATGATGCCTCTCAAGGGAAACTGGGTCCTAATTGGGAAGGACCATACAGGATCATTTCATGGCATTGGAAGGGAACGTACTACTTAGAAACACTAGACGGAAAAAAGCTGAGTTACTCATGGAACACGGAGCACCTGAAGAAATACTACCAGTAGGCGAAGGACAGAGACAACAACATCATTTACCTCATTTCCAGTTTATCTTTTAGTTTTTATTTCCTAACAGCACTTTTAGAGCCAAATGGCATTTTTCATTTTTATGAACAATATTCTAGCAATCCATTATAATGAGGAGTTTATTCAAAGCATATGGAATATGTTTTGCTCAAAATATACTAAGTCCACATAGTGGATGGATCATCCAAAAAGGATGAAAGATATAGTCCATATAGTGGACGGATCATCCAAGAAGGATGAAAAATATAGTCCACTTAGTGGATGGATCATCCAAAAAGGATGAAAAATATACAAAGTCCACATAATGGACGGATCATCCAAAAGGATGAAAAATATACTAAGTCCACATAATGGACGGATAATCCAAAAGGATGAAAAATATACAAAGTCCACATAGTGGACGAATCATCTAAAAAGGATGAAAAAAAAATACAAAGTCCACATAGTGGACGGATCATCCAAGGATGAATATGTAGTCCAAAAAGATGAAAAATATACAAAATCCACATAGTGGATGGATCATCTAAAAGGATGAAAAATATACTAAGTCCACAAAGTGGATGGATAATCCAAAAGGATGAAAAATATACAAAGTCCACATAGTGGATGGATCATCCAAAAAGGATGAAAAAATACAAAGTCTACATAGTGGACGGACCATCCAAGGATGAATATGTAGTCTAAAAAATGAACGGATCATCCTCTCAAGGATGAAAGTATGAGACAAATTATGAGATGGACGGACCTCACAGGTAAAAGATGTCTTAATCGTATATACAAGTTCACATTTGGACGGACCCCTGCGACATGATTAGATTATCTATTGTACGAGCCATAAATTAAATAATGCACGACGGATAAAAACAAGCAAATAAGCTAGTTAAATCCTACAAGAGGAATTATGTCCACAAACAAATTATAACGGTTAAAAGCTGTCCTTGACATTTAAAAAAAAAAAAAACTATTGATGATGCTGGGAGGGAGTGCTTTCAAGTTTCTGATTATCGTTTGGTTGATCTTAAGCAAGAGTGCCTCCGTCCACAAGAGGAGCATTAACAGCAAACAAATCTTCTGTACTCTCTGAATGGACGGAGTGAGCTAGTGTTTGCCCTTGGGCGTCTATAGAGACATGG
Source organism: Castanea sativa (assembly GCF_040712315.1). Classification (NCBI taxonomy): domain Eukaryota; kingdom Viridiplantae; phylum Streptophyta; class Magnoliopsida; order Fagales; family Fagaceae; genus Castanea; species Castanea sativa. Next base: position 26,642,069 of record NC_134022.1, read on the forward strand.
GACACGTCTAGATCTGGATATGAGGCCTTAACTTGACAGAGGGCATCATCAAATCCGTTAGCAAAGGAGCTCCCAAGCTCTGCTAAAAGAAGGTTGGAGTCACAATACTCCCGTATCGGCTCTTCTTTGGCATCGCAGAGCTGATTCCTGGCGTTTGTCACCTCCTTTTCTTTATCCTTCAAGATTTGTGTCAGCTGCTCCATCTACCTCTCTAGCTCTCCTCTGACCTGCTCTGAACAGGTGAGTTTTCTCTCCATATTGATCTTTCAGGCCTTCAGATCATGAAGCTCGTCCTCCATTAGCTTATTCTTCTTCCTAAGACGGTCCAAAGTTGTCTCATGATTTAGACAACGACCCATTAGCCCCTTCATCATCAACATGGCCTGAAAACAAAGTGAAAATGAATATGATATAAATGATGGATAAGGAAGGACGGGTTCAAGGCTGAGGACGGGTTTAAAATACCTGAGCAATGGTAAAAAGGCCCGTCTCTCCCATCGCCTCTGTAGCGTGGTTACCAAGGTCCTCATAATCATCAACAGTGATGATAGACGAGAGTTTTCCAAGGCATATTCAGAATCTTCTCACAGAAGAACTGGTGGTTTCTCACCAGCAGGAGCTGGACCTTTCATCAAACCTTTACCCTTTCCATGCCCCATGGGAGTGACTGTTCTTTTGGTCTCGGCTTCCAGCGCTACGACGGGCTCAGGGGTTGTTTTCTGCTTCTTTTATTGACGGTCCATCTTCTCCGGTTGCTTCTGTTTGGACGGAATGGATGAACCCGTCCCCTTAATCTGTTGACCGGCCTCCTGTTTCTTCTTTGCTGCTTGCTGCTTGATGAAGGCTCTTCTTTTGACAGCGTCCATTTCTATAAAGAAAAGATGGATGTGCAGCATTAGAAAAGAATGAGTAAAAGAAACTGAAAGCGTTTAATGACGGGCTTACGTTTGCGAACTCTATTATCATAATGACGGGTGGCTGAAGTTGGTTCGGGGCCTTCACAATACCAGTGGAGTGTGTCAAGGGTGAGTAATTTTGCCCACGTCCTCTCTTCGAACTTCGTCTTATTAAAAATCCTCTCCAAGAAGCTCCACTGCTCCAATGTAACTTGTGGACAGTCTCGAGCTGCAAAAGAAGACGTTTAAAGTAACTTACAAAAAATAAAAGTAAGGTTTGAACACACGGGAACTAATCCAAGTGCATACCCGACGGAGGCATTATGCCCTATGTTGTGTCGACGGGCATAAATGTGTTATCCCCTAGACGACACATCCACTCGTCTCTTCCATGAAAAAATACCTACTCTTCCAGTCCCTATTAGAGTCAGGTGTATCATGAACGAGCCTCAACAATGGGCTCCTAACTACGAAACTATACATACCCTTTGACTTTATGATCTCAGTGGGACGATAACAGTGAAAAAATTCTTCCACCGTCTGCCTTCGTGCACCGTCTGACATGGCCCCGTACAAGACCTCCATGCCTATGAAAACCCTTCAGGCATTTGGGGAGATTTGTGTGACGGATAAACCAAGATACTGAAATAGTCGACGGTGGAGAGAGCTTAGAGGAAATCTGAGCCCTGCCTTTAACATTTGCTCATAAATCCCAACACCTTCAACACCCTTATAGTAACATTTCTCGGATTTATGGGGGAGACGAAGACGGATGTTGTCAGGAATTTGGTATTTGGACCTAATTGTTTTGAAATGAGATTCTTTGACCGTAGACCTAAAAAATTATTGACCGTCCATAGGGGTAGCATTACGAACTCCTTAAGGTCGTTAGGACCAATTACAGATTGAACAGGGGGATCGACGCCGTCTAGGCCATCACTTGAAGCCTCCTCTGAACTATCTGACTCCAAACCTTCGTCATCTAAGGAAGGAGAAGTAGTGGACGGATTCCTTTCTTCACTTGAAGTGTCAGGGTCTTTTTGACCTGACGGGAATCCTTCATCGTAGCCCGCCCTGTAGCGGACAAGCGAATGATTTCTTGACGTACTAGACATTACCTACATATGACGGTAAAACCTAAAACACTGACGGGTCTATAGAAAGTGCATGGAAAAAAAAAAAGAGAAAAAGTTCAGAGAAGTACATACCGGATTGAAATCAAGCAGTATGAGATGACGAAGAGATTAGCAGGATGGTACAAGTGCACAAAGTAAACGACGGTGGCGCTCCGATTGCAAAATTTCTATAAGAAGGTGAGAATGAAGAAAGAGAAGGCAAGCTTTTATAGAGCAAAGGGCACTAAATACGAAGGGACACCTCGCTTAGAGTGAACAACTAATAGATGAAGGCCACGTGTCCTTTTGTCATAAATAATCCTAGCCCGTTTGTCTCGATAGGTTGCCATGAGAAAGGAAGACTGCCACTCCATGAGTTTGTCTAGTTTGTAGCAACGGACTTAAGGAGTGAAGGGGCAACTGAAGAGGATAAAATAGGAGACAGATCTCTCTTCGTGAAGCATGACAATACGGTATTGACATGTGGATGGTCGATGGGTCAATGATTACAAGGACACGTAGTGGACGGTTGTAACATTTGGCCTCCATTGGTATTGATTAGGCTTTAAGGATTCCTAACCGGAATCAACTTGCATCTCGCGATAAGTCTAATATGGCTTTACTTGATCTCCACACAAACGTGAATAAAGAGAGTTCTTGCGTTACACGTTTCACCATAATCAAAAGACTCCTATAAGGAAAAGAACTCTATAAGGTATGCCGAGTCGAAGAGGTGTTATCCTAAAAGGAAAGGGTTTCCTGGCCAAGGCATGGATGATAACCCTACACCAATATAAATACCCAAAAACCCTCGTTAATCAAGGTACGCATAATTAACTCGACTCTGACACTTTAGAGTTGTGAAAAACTCTAACTTAACCTTCAGAGGGTTTTTGGCCGGCACCACACCGGTGCTCTCTGTTAGGTCTTCTCTTTTCGTTTTACAGGTTTTGTTTTGATTTGGAAGTGCGTGCAGCTTACTGGTAACTTTTTCGGCATCATCAGTAATCAACTTGTCTATTCCCATTGTTAAACTTGTAGCATTGCCATATGTCAAAGAACACTAGTATTCTACTATAGTGAAGTGATATGACAAACTATATACAATTTTTTAAAAAGAAAAATTGTGAAAATTTTAGCTTCTTATTTTGCCCCCACTTTTCTTGAAGCTGCATGCATGAAAATATCTGACAGTATATCTCAAAGGTATCTCTTGGCTCTTGCTGCTTGTGAAGGAAAATATATTATAGTAGAAGGATGGATCTTGAAAATGAGAGCTAAATAAAGTACTCACTGTTTGATAAAATCTTTAAGGCTGTGATTAAGTGTTTAGTTATATGGTATTAAATTTCTTAACGTATTTTTTTTTAAATTATATTTATATTTAAAAAGAAAAAGTGGTTTGCTTTGATTTTTCTAGTAATAGTTGATCAAATCTGTTGGCTCATTACCATGAGGGCTATAAAATGATACAATGTTCAAACCCTTTTCTCTGTCCCCTTTAAAGCATGCTTAAGGTCCTTTTTTTTTTTTAATTGTATGCTTAAGGACTCTTTATATATATAAAAGATTTTTTTTTTCTCAAACTAGAACGACACTGAAAAACACTATCAGATACTCCAAATGAAGTATATATAATTGATATCGGATGTAACATAAATATAAAAAGAGCAAGTGGTTTTCTTTAATTTTTGTAATTATGATTGATCAAATCTGCTGGCTCATTAGTCATTAACATGTGTATTATATGCATGGAAGATTCACAATTGATCATATCGAATAAAAGTGACATTAAGGTGAAAAAAAGGGTATCATTATCAAAGTCACTCTCGACGAAGGTAGGAATTAAAAGAGAAATAAAAATGTCACCTTCAAAATTAAAAATTAATAATCGTAGAAGGATGGGTGGAGAAGAAAATAGTTGAATGCGTCTAAACTTTAAAAAGGTCAAAATTTTACACTTAATTAATTGCTTGAGGCAATTTTTTCCCCTATATATAACTATTCAACCTCCACTAGATGGAGAAGTACCACTTTTCAGTGAAGAACGAGGTGCAGAATGCCCTCGATATGTCATCCACTTGGTGTAGGTGTTCCTTCCTCCCACAATATTGAAATAGAATTGTTCATGTTAGGGGATTTAGGCCCTAATTGTGCTAATTAACCAATTATTAAGCCAAGCATATTAATTAGTACAACTATGTTCAAGGCTTGGTCAATGTAATCACACATAATATTTCATAAAATAAAAAATAGCTAAAACACATGAACATGCAATATGATGACGTTGAAAAACCAATGGAATCACTATTCCTATGTAAAAATTATTACGAGTCATGAGGGCTTAACCACCAACCCCAAGAAAAACAAATCCGCTACATAAAATTAAAGTCTACAAATATAGTAATTAAAATATAATTTGATACCTCATGTAAAACTTATTGACATTATACAACACAGCTCCAAATTTACAAATTTCTCTATAGATTAGTAACTTTTGATCGATCTGAGTTGGTATCAAAATTAGGAGTGTCAACGTTCGACCCAATCCGCGAATACGACACGAACCCGACATAGGTTTTTATGGGTTATGATTGTGCCTTAATGAGTTTGGTTCATAAACGGGTCGACTAGAAAGTGACACGATAAAAAATGTGTTATAAGCGGGTCAACCTACATAACTTACAATAGACACGTTTGACACACCAATTTATTTGTCTCAATCCGAAATGACTCACTTAACACAACCTATTTAACTCATATAACAAATAAATATTTATTTTATTTTAGATTTGTCAAACACCTTTTATATCCGACATATATTTTAATTTTAAAAAGAAAAGTGAGTAATTACAAAAATTTACAAGGGATATAATTAAAAATTGAAACTTTACAAACCCTAGATCTCTAAACCCTACAAATCCTAAATCTCTAAACCTTTTTATAAATATCTAATTTTTATTTATTTATTTATTTAAGCTGTACTACTCACTCTACTATCTTATTGTCTCACGCCTAATTTTCAAACTCAAAATTTCAAACCGATTATTGCTCTCTCTCTCTCTCTCTCTCTCTCTCTCTCTCTCTCTCTCTCTCTCTCTCTCTCTCTCTCTCTCTCTCTCTCTCTCTCTCTCTCTATGGATGATAATCGTAGTCATATTCAGGATTAATTTATTGTTTGCTCCAATTCTTTCAATATTGATACTCAAGTTCCAAGGATATTATATTTTTGTTGAACTATGCTATTTTTGTTAAACTATGTTATTTTGAATTTGGGTGGAAGTGTATGCACTTCTTTTGGAATGTAAAGAACTTATTTTTAGATAAATGTTATATTTTTGTTGAATTATATTATTTTGAATGTGAGTTGAAAACTTGAAGTGTATGCACTATTTTTAGGATGTAAAAAAAAATTATTTCTAGATAGATATTATATTAAATATTATGCAGATTGAAATGAGTTGTATTACATTCGTGTCAACCTAATTTATAAAGCATGTCAAATGGGTTGGGTCAGGTCAACTTGCCTCATTAACAGGTCAGTTTAGGGTTGAAGAATCATGACACGATTATTAAATGGGTCAGGTTAAGGTCAAGTCATTTAGTCGCACACCCCTACCTCAACATGACACAAACTCGACACGCTAACCCGAATTGACACCCTTAATCAAAATTCAAGAAACTTCAATTCTTCTCAGGCTTGAATCCTCGGTCTTGTCTTGGACTTGAACCAATTTTCAAACACACTCAAGACTCGCTAAACACATAAAACATGAATACATTTTATCATGTTTTGCTAATTTAATCCAATGGACTCAACAATTCATCAACACAAAATTCATCGTACAATGGTATAAACTATAAACATAATGAACACAAACTTTCAAAAAAAAATATTACAAAGGAGTTGTAAATCCACAAATGGAGATTTGTTTTTTCTTTGGGCTGCCTTGGAAAATGCATAATTTAAAACTTGTAATGTTTTCAAAGAACTGAAGAAGTTAATGTGGGCTGGTGAGAGGACGAACTTGTGTCAACTTAACATTTCCCAGCGTAAAGATTTATCTAGATGCCGTTGCAAAAGTTTTTTTTTTTCTTTTTTCTTTCATGGCGCCATTGATTTCTATCAAAAGTAGCCTTAACGAGTCCTACAATAGTTTTAGAAGCAATGCAGCTTTCCACTTATTCTATTAAATACAAAATTCATTTTGATCTCATATAAATCTTTAAAGAATTTTTTATGAGAATGAATGGAGAAAATTGTATGTAATGGCGTCTAAATTTTTAAAGCTGATAACTTTGTGGAAAGCAAAGCAGCTTTCCACTTATTCTGTGAATGGAGAAATTAAAACCAACTATGGAGAACAAAGTGAATGGAGAATGTTGTATGTAATGGCGTCTAAATTTTTAAAGCTGATAACTTTGTGGAAAGCAATGCAGCTTTCCACTTATTCTATGAATGGAGAAATTAAAACCAACTATGGAGAACAAAGTTTGTTCTCCATGGTTGGTTTTAATTTCTTATCTAAAACAACAAAATACAGATCAAACCAAACACAGAGATCAAACCCATAAACCAACACATATCAAACCCAAATTAAACCATAAAGGCATAAACCAACACAAACCCAGTTATCTAGATTAAACACAACCCAACCACAGCCACTTGACCCAATTTTGAAAATGGAGCCACAACCACCTGAGCTAATCTAAAGAGAGAGGGGAAGATGAGTTCAAGAGGGTGAATGAATTCAAGGAGGAGCTCAACCATGGAGGTCTACAGAGAGAGAGAGAGAGAGAGAGAGAAAATAATATAAAATTGGTGTGTTGATGAACATTGTCTTTTTTGACAAATTGTGACGCAGGACAGTTTTAGTTGAGTTTAGCTATATGTTTTCTGAAAAGCTAATAATTTGTTGAGGCTGGTGTGAATGCCCACATTATGTAAAGGAGCTATGCCAGCTCACCCATGATATTTGATTGTATGGTGAAAGGACTGGGAAAGTGCTTTGGTCCTTCCGTAATATGTTTATAGTTGTACAGTTGAAGGCCATGAAGACATGCCTTGCTTCAGAGATGCTGATATCAATGAATAAAAATAAAATACACCTGCTCTTTTTGGCAGTTGGAACTTGGAACGCTTATGTGCAACTGTCACTTATGGGAAACAAATTCCTAATCAAACGCTTACGATGAAATATCAACATATCATTCAAAGCTGAGCAGAGTAAAACATGCCAGTTCAAGAGCAACTGTCAAATGCGAAGATAGAAAAACCCATTGTACATCATCAAATTTATTTTTAAGTATCCCTTGACTGATCCAACTGCAATACATTTTTATGTGAAGCAGGTATGGTAGCTTAGTGTTTGATTTTGGGCCTCTTCACAATCATCACCGTGCAGTGGGCATGATGAGCACAGTAGTCACTGACACTGCCTAAAACAGCCCTGCATGAAAATTAAATTGACTGTTAAAACTTCAAAGTTTCATGGATGAGCAACACATGTCCACCAAAAGTTTCCAAGAAGCGAAAAATGAATCATAAGTAGTAAATGGTAACATGTTATTGAATTCTTGCTTGTTACAGTTAACAATAGAAGCACCTGTTTTGATCAAGATCAAATAGCAGAAAATAAATAAAAAAGTTCAGTGCTAACTTCTTTACAATTTAACAGTTGTAACCCATGACAGCAAAAATGAGAATAAAGGTTTAGAGCAATACCTCTTGATAGGTCCATAGCCATGACTACCCACAACCAAAATGGATGCATGGTGTTTCTCCACTGCCTCACAAAGAACATTCCTTGCATCTCCTTCCACCACGTCCACTATGACATCATGCACCTGCATACACTCAGAAACGTTAAAAGAAGTTGCCTGGGCTGGGCTCAAAACTCTTGAGTTTCCATGTGTAAGATATGACAATTTCAGCATAAGATACCAAAACACAGGTATTATGTATGTGTATTCTTGCAAGTATATATGTATATGTGTATATATACACACTCAGGAATAGTAATGCTTTGAAAAACGCATGATTCATTAAGTGAAAGACGCTAACCGAATAGTTAGAGATGCCGCAAGCACTTTTAGGGATGAACTCACTATCATAATGTGAGCATTATATGCCATTTGATAAACCATCCACCACTATCACATTGCCTCCAGAGTGCTAAACTTTGAAATTACAAAATTTACTTAGATGTTGGTCAATGGATTTCTGGTTTTTGTAGGTTTCTTAGGCAAAGTGACAAACAGTGGTACCAGCATTAATATCTTGGCTTGAATTGAGTCAATGTGCATCCCTTTCATTTGTGATCAGATTCCTCTGCTATGATCTCTCTGTTTGCTCAACTCCCCAAGCTACATTTGTTTTTCATTTTCTATGCCTGGATTTTGTCTACAAATTGAATAGTTGACCATGTACAGTGATTGCCCACCTCCACTCTTTCGGTTGATAATATTCTTTAATTACTTTCCATTACTTTTGAATTTTGATATTTTACTTTTATGAGAGGGGTTTGAATTAGAAGCTCATTGAGAATCAGTTTTCTACTTGTCAACCTAGCTAGTAAGTTTTCCAAAGACCACCCTTACCACTGTGTCAGATTCCTAGTCTTAGATTATTCAGCTTAATCAATGTATGCATAAAGAAAAAAAACAAAACTAAAACTTCATTTATTATTATTATTATTATTAACTTTCTAAAGCCATTGAATTGTTCAATGATAAAATTTTGAGACCAGCATATGATCAAACGTATCATGTCAGCATTATATAAATATGGTAAAGCCTGTAATATTGACTTTTTTAATATTGCCAAACAGCTTTGTAATTTAACTGTCACCTCTTAGTGTTTGACGCCAAGATTCAAATCCTTTCATTCCCCAGTTATCGAGTTAAAATTTTTAAATAATAATAAATAAATAAAAACTATATTTGAAACATTTAATAATTCAGGAAAAAAAGATTAAAATCCCAAAAAATAAAATTAAAAATAAATAAATACCGATTTACTGAGGCAAAATTCCCTGGCCGCTCCAATAATTCGAGTAGCCATCTTCTTCAAATCAGCCTCCACCATCGGTAAAACTTCGGCGGCTCCTAAAAATTAACCATCACAATCAATAACAATTCACTCAAATAAACCAAACTTACCCCAAAACAAAAAATAATATTCCACGTCTATAAATCCATTTCTAGCTATATAATATCATTTCGAATCATTTTTATTGTTGGGTATTTGATGAAATAAAACATGAAAAAGATGGAAGTTTATTTTATTTTATTTTATTTTTTGTTTACCAGGGCCGGCGAGACCTACGACGGAGGAAGGAGTGGGTTTGGCGTGGACGAGGACGAGCTTGAAAGGATGGTTGGAGGCGAAGGGTGTGAAGAAGTGATCCAGAGTCCACTCCAATGCGTAGGTGCTGTGCTCGCTGTCGTCCATACCTACCACCATCACTTGCTTTTCTGCTACTGCTGGGCTTGCCATTGAAGATGAAGAGTGACAATCAGAGGTTTTGTTGTTTGTGGAGTTTATTAGTTTATATGGGATTTGGAACACTTGGCATTTTGACTTTATAATAGAAGAAAGAGAGGAGACATAATTGGACGCTTTCTCAGTTTCTCTGGAAGCCTCTGTTGACAGGTAATGAGGGAAACGACGTTGTCGTTTTCTGGTTATCCACGTGACTCATTCGATGCTTCTGCTTCATGATTCCCGTAAGCTAAGGCCTAATAAGTAGTGCTCTGAAAAATTCTATTGCTTTTTGTCAAAGGATTTTGCCAGCTCAGCTTCCAATCAGTCTCCTCTCCTATAATGGAAAACGCAAACTGCGTGCTCGCCGTTTGTTTTCAATTTTCCTACATTTAATTTTTGAACAAAAAAACATTTTTTTTATTATATATTTTACTCAAAACATGAAAAAGCAATCGTTGGGTTTTAATCTCCGAAATAGTTTTTTTTTTTTTTAAATTTATTTAAGGGTGGTAATTGTAATTATGAATAAATTGTTTTCTCTATTTTGAGAATATCTACCTCTATTAAGAAAAATAAAAATAGTAAAAGATATATGTAGAGGGGTTAAACATTAAAAATGCTAGAAACACAAACTATTTTACAAATTGATAATAATAAATTCAGATAAAAACTAATAAGAATTGATCACGTCAACAGTTTGTAAAAATATTGTAAAATAGTTTGTGACTATAACATTAATCTTAAACCATTTAGGAAAACCTTATTTGTTGTAATATCCTATCTTTTCAATTAGTTAGTTACTAGTATCCTATCTTTTCAATTAGTTAGTTACAATTGACGTAACCGAATTCCTTATTTAGGGCGTTTCCTTTGTTGAGGGTGGTGTGTAGGGATGGCCATGGGTAGGGTATGGGTATACCCGATCCATACCCGACCCGAAAAACTTACCCATGGATACCCGAATATCAATATCCATTAATATCCATACCCGAATTTTACCCGAATTATTATCCATGGATATCCATACCCTACCCGAAACCCGAAACCCATTTATTTATTTTTTTTTTATAATAATATCCATACCCAAAACTTACCCGAATGTTACCCGAATCATTTTAACTTAAAAACTAACCAATAGCTTTATCTTAAAAAAGAAAAAACTAATCAATAAAAAATTGATACATCCAACAAATTGATTTCAAATCACAAACATATAATAGTAACTCCATATACTAGATATTTATTGAACCCATGACGGGTGTGCCTATTAAGTTACAGAAATCATTTCCAAATTCAATATGTAAAGACATCCATCATCAATGATAAAATAACTGGGAGAACCTAAAGGTATGAACTATACACATACCCACCACCATGTACCATATAATACTCTTTATCACCATCAATAGATATAATAATCTGGATTTTCCTTGAATTTTGCAACTAATATTGTGTTGGGAATACGGTGCTAGTTACTTTTTCTAGCAATGTTTTTTCGGGCTATCCTCTTAAGTCTGAACGATGAATATATTCATACAAGTTTATATTGACCAAGTAATGGTGGCAAGATGAAAATTAATAACTTAAACTACCCTATCTTCCTCTAGATTTTAACTGATGCAGATACAGATACAGCCAGAATAAGCAAGGACCAGAATTCTTATTTGAGCTACACCTTCTTTATATTCATACTGGAAATCACATTCTTCCAAAAATGCATTTGGCAAGAGATCAAAGGTGAACAGAACATCATTAATTAAAGACACAAAATTCAATAAATAAGCTAAATAGACAATGATCAACTACGCAAAGCTTCTAATCCTCAGGTCCTACATTATCACTTCTCAAAACTCAAAAGCTTGAATTGATTCAGTTTTCTTCTACATTTTCCCAGCAAACAAACAGAACCTAAGAAAAACAACAACAACAACAACAACATTTACGAACTAATAAAAATGCATCCTAAAAAAAATACAATCATAATACTAACAAACAAACAAAAAAAACTAGCAAAACACAAAATTAGATCTCATGAAAAAGAGAAAAAACACAAAAAACAAAAACAGAGAAGCAGATCGTTGGCTCAGAAACATGGCCGAGTCAGAACAGAGAGAGAGAGAGAGAGTGACAATCCCAACAAAACCCATTTCAGAAATTAATTGGGCTTGCCTGAAATTATGATTTTGGAATCAGAAATGAAGATTTTGGTCGCCGATTTCAGCTCCACTCGCAGAGTCGTAGAGTCGCAGATCGCAGAGTTGCAGATCGCCGAGTCAGAACAGAGAGAGAGAGAGAGAGAGAGTGACTGTGAGGAGAGAAACCGTGAGAAGTTGGGTCTGAGTGTGAGTGAAACTGTGAGAGAGAGGGGTCTAGGGTTTTTTTTTTTTTTTAAATGCGGGTCGGGTATGGATATTATCCATACCCTACCCGAATAATTCGGATAATATCCATACCCTACCCAGTTAAGCTTTACCCATTAATGACCGGGTATTACCCGGAATATTTGGATCGGGTAGGGTTGGATATCCATTACCCAATGGGTATGGCCATCCCTAGTGGTGTGAATTCCCACATTATGTAGAGGAGCTATGCTAGCTCACCCATGATATTTGATTGTATGGTAAAGGACTGAGAAAGTGCTTTAATTTGGTCCTTTTGTGATGTGTTTATAGTTTCACAGTTGATGACCATGGAAACATGCTTTGCTTCAGAGATGCTGATATCAATGTATTAAAATATATACATATACACACACACGCGCGCGCCTGGTCTTTTTTGGCAGTTGGAAACTTGGAATGCTTATTTGCAAGTGCAAGTATAACTTACGGGAAACAATTCCTAATTGAACGGTTACAATGAAATATCAACATATCATTCAAAGTTGAGTTGAGTAAAAGATTCCAGTTCAAGAGCAACTGTCAAATGCAAAGATAGAAAAACACGTTGTACATCATCAAATTAATTTATTTTTTTATGCATAATCCCTTGACTGATCCAACTGCAATACATTTTTATGTGAAGCAGGTATGGTATGGTATGGTGGCTCTTAGTGTTTGATTTTGGGCCTCTTGACAATCATCACCGTACAGTGGGCATGATGAGCACAGTAGTCACTGACACTGCCTAAAACAGCCCTGCATGAAAATTAAATTGATTGTTAAAAATTGCGAGGATGAGCAACATAATTCCACCAAGAGTTTCCTAGAAACGAACAATGAATCATAGGTAGTAAGTGGTAACATGTTAATGAGTTCTTGCTTGTTACAGGCAACAATAGAAGCACTTGTTTGGATCAAGATCAAATGTCAGACTAATGGCAAAAAAAAAGTTCACTACTAACTTCTTTATAATTCAACAGTTGTAAACTATGATAACAAAAGTAAAGATAAAGGTTTAGATCAATACCTCTTGATAGCTCCATAGCCATGACTACCCACAACCAAAATGGATGCATGGTGTTTCTCCACTGCCTCACAAAGAACATTCCTAGCATCTCCTTCCACCACCTCCACTATCACATCACGCACCTGCATACATTCGGAAACATTAAAAGAAGTTGCCTGGGCTGGGCTCAGAACTGTGAGTTTCCATGTGTAAGATATGACAATTTCTGCATAAGATACCAAAACACAGGTATTGTGTATGTGTACACTTGCAAGCATGTATGTATATGTGTATATATAGATACTTTTAAGGGATAAACTCACTATCATAATATGAGCATTATGTGCCATTTGAGAGACCATCCACCACTATCACATTGCCTCCAAATTGCTTAACTTCAAAATTGCAAAATTTACTTAGGTGCTGGTCAATGAATTTCTGGTTTTTGTGGTCCTCTTAGGTGAAGTGGCAAACAGTGGTATCAGCATTAATATCTTGGCTGGAACTGAATCAATGTGCATCCCTTTCAATTGTGATCAGATTCCTCTGTAATGATCTCTCTGTTTCCTCAACTCCCCAACCTACAATTTTTTTTTTCCAATTTTCTATGCCTGGATTTTGTGCACAAATTGACACGTTGACCATGTACAGTAATTGATGACATCCACTATTTGGGGTGACATTTTTTAATTACTTGCGCTCATCCCATCCGAACCGCTTAACTAAGATGCTAGCTTTCCATTACTCGAATATTGATCTTTTACTTTTATTATGAGAGGGGAGTTGATTGAGAATCTCAGTTTCCTACTTTTCAACCTAAGTTTTCCTATGACCCTTCCCCCCACTGGGTCAGATTCCTAAGGCAACAAGAATCAATATATGCTTAAAGATAAAATTAAAAAAAAAAAATAAAAAAAAAAGCAAGATTAAGATTCTCAAAATAAAAATACCGATTTAGTGGAGCAAAGTTCCCTAGCCTTTTCAACAACTCGGGCAGCGATCTTCTTCAAATCCGCATCCACAAGCGGTAAAACTTCGGCGGCTCCTACAAATTTCCATCACAATAAATAAATAAACAATTCTCACTCAAATTAACCCCAATCAAAAATAAATTTCCGAAAATAACAAATTATACCAGGGCCGGCGAGACCTATGGCGGCGGAAGGAGTGGGTTTGGAGTGGACGAGGACGAGCTTGAAAGGATGGTCGGAGGCGTAAGGTGCGAAGAAGTGATCCAGAGTCCACTCCAGCGCGTACGTGCTGTGCTCGCTGTCGTCGATACCTACCACCATCACTTGCTTTTCCGCTACTGCTACTGCTTGGCTTGCCATTGAGAATCTGAATGAACTGAACTTGTTTGTTTGAGGAGTTTAGTTTAGAGGTTAGGACTTAGGAGGAGGACACTAGTTTAGTTTGGCATTTTGAGTTTTATAGAAAGAATTAAGAAGGGGAGAATTGGACGCTTTTCTCTCTCTGGAAGTGACAGCTAATGAAGTAAACGACGGCGTCGTTTTCAAGCTATCCACCACGGAACTTAAAGTGCTTTGATATATTGCTTATCCTTTTTGCCAAAAGATTTTGCCAACTCAGCTTCCAATCTCGATCAGAGTCCCATACTGGAAAACGCAAACTGCGTGCCCGCTATTTGTTTTCCACTTTCTTTTCCTACATTTTTTTAATTTATGAAAAAAAAAAAAATACTATAATAAGAATTAAGAAAGGATATCTTTCTTAATTAGAATGCTTTCTTTAAAAACATTATTTTGTTGGCTCTTCCGAATTAATTTTTATGTGTTTATTGCACTATTATATTGCCCTTCTAAGTTAACTCCAGCCTCATCTATTCTTTATGATGGATTACACTTACATATTTTTCAGGTTATTTCTCACTCACTAGTTGATTTACTCTTTCTCCCAACATCACAAACTAAATACAACCAAGATTGAACCAACAAAAGTGCTAACAATGACACATTAAAAAATTGATCTCTGATGACTAAATTACAAATCATAAGGCCAAAAATTAACTAAATTGCAACCTAAGCACAACACTATATATATATATATATATATATTTTTTTTTTTTTTTTTTTTGAGGATGTCGAAAATCGTCAGTAAGTTGCACAGCCCTTACGTGCCGAAACAACACTTGCACAACACCAAAAAAGTAGACCTCAAGAGAGTACCAGTGTAGTATCAGCCGAATACCATCTGAAAGTTAAGTCAGAAAATTATTACAACTCTAGATGCCAGAGCTGGGTTCAATTATGTGTACCTCGTTTTCTGAAGGTTTTGACCTTTTTATAGTAGTGGGGAACTGACCTTGGTGCCTTGGCGAAGAGGGACATTTCCTTGTAGAGAAGATTCTCCTAAATGCGCATAATTTAAGGGACCCATTCCATATAGGGCTCTAATAATTAGGGTTAATCGTGGAGTACTAGTTATTTTCATTTGAAGTTTCTTGGAGGCCAAGTAAGCCATATCATTGCCATGTGGCTTTTTTACCACTGAAGGTGACCCGTTCCCCCAAATCATCCGTCCTCCTTCAAGGGGTTTTGTCACCTTATCTTTTTGTCTGTCGTCCTAGTGATGCTACTTATGGTAGGTCTTTGTAAATTATGGTCATCTACTTTAATTCCACCATCTTCAGTTGCCCCCTCACTCCATGGACCCGTCGCCTATTTTGTACGGATCCATGGAGTAACTGCCCTTATCCTTAAGAAGTATGTGTTGATTAACAGGCTAGCCTAGGGCCATTAATGCAGAAGGGACACGTGGCAAACTTTTAGTGGTTGATTGCTTGGATCTAAGCATCCCTTCGTCTTTCGCGTTGTTCCCTCTATATATATGCTGCTCCTCCCTTTCATTTTTACATTTCGAAAAAAAAATTGCTGATCAGAGCGCTACTGTCCACTCTTCTCGAGCTGTCACCTTGTCGACTTGGTGTCACCGTTCTCTACAATCTTCCCGTTGCCCTTCTTACACTGTCAAGCTGTAAGTATTCTTCCTCTTATCTTAAGTTTTTCCTCGCTGGAGGTGCCGGGGTCTGCTTGACCTGACGAAAATGAGGACGGGTCAGAGTATGATTCAAATGATAATCTAGACGATGTAGACCCTCCTATCCAATCCGTCATAGGTCCTGATGGGTTTAAAGAATTTATCCTACTTCCCTTGTGGACAGTTAATGACTTCATTTCCTCTATCAAACCAACATACTTCAATACACATAGGGAGAAGTACTAAATACCCAACAACATATCCATCCGTCTACCCTTCAAGTTTGAAAAATGCTACTATAGGGGTCTTGAAGATGTCGGGGTGTATGAGCAGATGCTGAAAGCAAGACTTCTCTTCCCATTGAGTGCTCTTCACCGTCGTCTTCCCCAATACTTACGACTGGTCATCTCCTAGATCTCCTCGAATGCCTGGAAGGTCTTCCTGGGTGTAGAAGTTTTGTATGGGGTGATGTCTAATGGGGCACGCCGGTTGACACTGGAGAAGTTCTTCCATTGTTACCGTCCTTCTGAAATCGCCTAATCCAAGAGGATGTATAGTTTCTTGCCGAGGATTCCGTTGCTTAGATTAGTGTGCGAGACCCTGGACTCCAACAGAAACTAGAAGGGTCGATGCTTTTTCCTCCGAGGGGACGACTGGATGTGTCACCCTAATGACTAGGAATATATGCTCGTGGAAAAGACATGGGGTATAATGCCCCCGTCTGGTAGGTGTCCGTCCTCCTTAGGTTTAATTTTTCAATTTGTTTAATCACTCTAACTATCTCTTTTTACAGTTTGTGATCGTCCACAGGTTACCACCGAGCAATTTAGTTTCTTAGAAAAAATCTTCAGGACCACCAAGCTGTTAGAGAGAACATGGGTTAAGTTAGTTACCTTGGATACTCTCTACTGGTATTGCGACGGTCTTGAACCTACTACCGCTGCCCGTCGATACGACGCACGAATTCATAAACGTAAGTTCGTTGCCCATTGTATGTTTTTGTGTTCTTATCAGCTCTCAATATTCTTACCTGTCCACTTTTATGTAGAAATGGAAGATAGCCAGGGAAGAGCTTACATCAAGCAGCAAGCTGCTACTAAGAAAAAACAGGAGGGGAGCATTCCTCCTAAGACGGGCTTAGCTCACCCGTCCACTAAAAGGCCTCCATTCGAAAAACCGGACCGTCAAGCTAAGAAGCCTAAAGTGATGTCGGGGTTAGCTGCAGGGCAAGCCTCCGGTGCATTTAAAATGCCCCCCAAGCTTGGCGTGGGGAAGGGTAAGGGCCTGATGGTTAGCCCAGATCCCATCAAGGAGAAACCACTTGTCCTTCTCCGTGAGGACTCACAGTACTCCCTCAAGAAAATCACATCTATTATAAAGGATGAGGACTATGAGGACCTTGGCAACCACGCCACTAAAGCTATGGGGGAGACGGGTCTGTTCAACCTCGCACAGGTTTGTATCCGTCCCATCATCTTTCTGTCGTTTTTTTGTTGCTATCCCAATCTTATTTTGTTGTTGGTGCAGGGAGTCCTGATGATGAAGGTATTAATGGAGCGCTACCTTTCCCATGAGACGGTATTGGAGTGCATTCATGCAAAGGCGAAAGCAATGGAGGAGGAGCTGACGGAGCTGAAAGCCTGGAAGGTCCGTCAGAAAGAGAAGCTCAAGGCATCAGAGCAACTCCGAGGTGAGTTGGAGAGGCAAGTGGAGGAGCTGGATAAAAGTCCTAGAAGACAAGGAGGATAGTCTTCGTCTGGCAAAGGCGGACGCTATTCAAGAGTATCGAGATTCTGAGGCTCTTTTAAGCAAGCTGGGCACATCCTTTGTTGACGGTTTCAACGATTGTCTCCGTCAAGTCAAGGCTTCTTTCCTAGACTTGAATCTTTCACATATTACAATAGATAGTGAAGGCCAGACTCTTGCCCACCCTGTCGACTCTGAAGTGACAAACGAGCACTTTGGCGACGACCCCAGTAACGGAGATGCTCAAAAAGCAGGAACAAAAGAGCCCGTCGAGGTTGGCACCCATCAGCCCGAGGTCCAAACGCCTGATGATAAGAAGAAAACCCCCGTCGTCCCAGAGTAGTTTTTATTACTTTTATTTTAGTTTAGATTTTGAAATGTATGGGAGAACAGTACCCCTTTTTAACCATTGCCTATCATAGGCTTTTATGTAGATATTCCTTTATGATATTTGACTACATGTCTCATAATATACATCCGTACATTGAATGAATTGTCTTTTCATTTTGTGAATGAACTGTCCTTCTGGGCTGATTTGTCTAGCCTGAGGATTTGCTAAATAGATTTTATCCTTCCTAGGACAGTCCGTCCTGTTTATGGTTTAACAAATTTCATCTCAGAATGATTCGTCCAATTTGTGGATTTGGTAATTAGTTGGATGACCCGTCTAATTTATGGACTTGTGAATTCATTTTCATCCTTCTTAGGATGATTCATCCCCTTTATGGACTTTGTAAATAAAGCTCATCCGTTTAGGATGAACCCGTCCACTCTTGTGGTCTTTGTAAGTAAAACTCATCCACTTAGGATGACCCCGCCCACTCTTGTGGACTTAGTACACAAAACTCATCCGTTTAGGATGACACATCTACTTTATGGACTTTGTAAACAAAACTCGCCCATTTAGGATGAACCCGTCTACTCTTGTGGACTTTATAAATAAAACTCATCCACTTAGGATGACCCCGCCCACTCTTGTGGACTTAGTACACAAAACTCATCCGTTTAGGATGACCCGTCCACTTTATGGATTTTGTAAACAAAACTCATCCGTTTGGGATGAACCCGTCCACTCTTGTGGACTTTGTGATTATAATCCTGTAGAAAAACATTCAATTGTGTTATAAATAAACTCCTTTTATTATGATAAACATGCAAGTATAATTTCTTCATGAAAATAAGAAAATTGCCCTTTGGGCTTCAAAAGTACTGTAGATTATAAAAATTAAAAGGGTAAATTAAAAAGATAAACTGGAAATGAGGAGTGTCGTCGCCTGCCCCATTATCTTTTGGTAGTATTTCTTCAGGTGTTCTACGTTCCATGGATGCTGCAACCTTTTTCCGTCTAGTGTCTCGAGGTAGTAAATGCCCTTCTTATGCCATGACACGATTCTGTACGGTTACTCCCAATTAGGTCCTAACTTTTCATGAGAAGGGTCTTTTGTAGCGCCCGTTACTTTCCTCAAGACGAGGTCTCCAATCTGGAAGTCCTTGTGTTTCACTCGGGAGTTATAGTGTTTGGCCATGAGGTTTTCATATTGTGCCAACCTTTGTTCAGTCGTTGCTCTGACCTTATCTACCATGTCGAGCTGTAGGGGCATCACCTCATCATTCTTCTCCTCGTCGTGGTTTGCTACTCGGTAGCTTGCGAGACCTACCTTAGATGGGATGACCGCTTCACTGCCATACACAAGTCGAAATGGTGTCTCTCATGTAGGTGTCCTCATCGTTGTCCTGTACGCCCATAATACGCTTAGAAACTCTTTCGGCCAGATACCTTGTGCCCCTTTGAGCTGAGTCCTGATGATTTTCAGTTAGTATCAATTCGTGACCTCAACCTGTCCATTGACTTGAGGGTGTGCAGGCGATGAATAGTGGTTCTTGATCCCCAACTGCGAGCAGAAACCCTTAAATGCGTTGTTATCGAACTGTTTCCCATTGTTCGAAATTAAGACCCTAGGTATACCATACCTGCAAACAATGTTTCTCCATACAAAACTGTGTACATTCTTTTTCGTGATGGCAGCCAGTTCTTCGGCCTCTACCCATTTAGTGAAGTGGTCTATGCCAACTAGAAGGAATTTTAGCTACTGGGTTGCTGTAGGAAACAGTCCCATGATATCTAGTCCCCATTGGGCGAAGGGTCATAAAGCCGTCATTGGGGTAAGTTCCTCCGTCGGTTGCCAAACCTCTGGCACTTGTCACAAGTTCTTACGTATATCTGTGCATTCTTTTGCATGATGGGCCAATAGTACCCGGCCCTAATCAGCTTGTGAACTAAGGATCGTGATCTTAAGTGGTTCCCATACACTCTTTCGTGGACCTCTCTCATGACATAGTCCGCTTCCTCGGGGATAAGGCACCTTAGGTACGGGCGAGAGAAACCTCTCTTGTATAAGATGTCTTTGAGTGGTACAAACCGCGGGGCGTAAACTCTTAACTTTCTTGTAGCTTCCTTGTTGTCGGGCAATACACCGTCCCTTAGGTAGGAGATGATTGGTGTCGTCCAATGATTCTTGGTGCCTACCTCTTGTACACTGACAGTGTTTATTATTGGTGAACTCTGGATAAAAAAGAGCACCTGACAAGGAAAAGGCATATGTTCCGCTGATGCCACCTTAGCGAGGCAGTCGGCTCTCTCGTTCTCCTCCCTTGGGATTTGGACGAACTTCGCATTGAGACTATGCATCTGATTCTTCACTTACTCGAGGTACTCTTTCATCTGTTCCCCTCTGCATTCGTAACTGTCGTTAACCTGACTAGTGACCACTTGGGAATTGCAATACACAGTTACGTTCGTGGCCGCTGCAACTTGCGCGAGATCCAGTCCTGTTATTATGGCTTTGTATTCAGCCTCATTGTTTGTTGCGGGGAAATCAAGTCGGATCATACACTCGACCTTGTCTCCTTCTAAGCTGTAGAGTACAACCCCAGCCCTTCCTGAATGTTTGTTTAAGGACTTGTTCGTGTTAATAATCCATTTGGGGCGTCTTCTTGCCCCCTGTTCATTTGTGTTGGTGAATTCAGCAATGAAATCAGCAATAATCTGTCCTTTTATGGCTGGTTGCGGGCGATATTGTATGTCGAACTCACTTAGCTCGATTGCCCATAGCGTCATCCGTCCGGCCGCCTTCGGACTGCTCATTGCTTTCCCTAATGGCTTTTTTGTCAAGACAACCACAGTGTGGGCCTGAAAATACGGTTTGAGCTTACGTGCTGTGGTTACCAACGTGAAGGCGAGCTTCTCCATAGGTAGGTACCTCTCTTTTGCGCCTCGGAGCGCTTGACTCGTGAAATATATGAGTTTCTACACTCCGTCCTCTTCCCTAACTAAGGCGGCATTGACAGCGGCTAGAGAGACGGCCAAGTAGAGGAACAACTCTTCTCCTGGTTTGGATGGGCTTAGCAGAGGTGGAGAAGAAAGGTATGTCTTCAGATCTTCAAATGCACGTTGACATTCGGTCGTCCACTCAAAAACCTTTTTTAACACGCAGAAGAAAGGAAGGCACTTATCTGTTGCTCTCGAAACAAACCGGTGTAAAGCAGCAATCTTGTCCTTCAAACTCTGCACCTCTTTGGTGGTTTTTGGTGGAGCTAACTCCATTATGGCTCGTACCTTGTTCGGGTTGACTTTGATACCCCTCTAGGACACCATGAACCCTAGGAACTTCCCAATCGTCATTCCAAACGCGCACTTTTTTGGATTCAGCTTCATGTTGTAATGCCTTAGGGTCTCGAAAGTTTCCTTGAGGTCGTCCAGATGGTTGTCTTCCTGTGAGCTCTTCATAAGCATGTCGTCAACGTATACTTCGACATTCCTCCCGATCTGGTGTGCAAACATCTTGTTCATCAGTCTTTGGTACGTCACGCCTGCGTTCTTAAGGCTAAACGACATCACCTTATAGCAGAAAAGACCTTAGCTTGTAACAAAAGAAGTCTTCTCCTGATCTGCTTCATCCAATTTGATCTGGTTATATCTAGAGAATGCATCCATGAAACTTAGTAGCTGGTATCTTGCTGTTAAATCCACCAAGATGTCAATTCGGGGGAATGGATAGCTATCCTTAGGGCAAGCCCTATTCAAGTCCGTAAAATTCACGCACATTCTCCATTTTTCGTTAGCTTTCTTGACCATCACCACGTTGGCCAGCTAGTCAGGGTAGTACACTTCCTGTATAAATTTTGCCTTCTGCAGCTTACGAACTTCCTCTGCTATAGCGCGGTCCCGTTCTTGAGCGAATACTCGCTTCTTCTGACAGATGGGAGGAAAAGATGGCGATACGTTCAGCTTATGGACTACAACTGATGGGTCGATCCAGGCATGTCTTCGTGGTTCCAGGCGAATATGTCCTGGTTCTCCCTTAGGAATGAGACTAGCGCCTGACGAACTGGTGGGCTAATAAGAGTACCAATTTTTGTCGTCCGTTCGGGTTTTGAGTCGTCTAGGAGTACTTCTTCCAATGCACATTGTGGATACATGGTTGTTCATTTCCAGTATAGCGATGTAACATTTGTGTGCCGCTACCTGATCTCCTTGTGCTTCTCTTACCCCGTACTCAGTGGGGAACTTCATCATTAGATGGTAAGTGGATGTTACAGCCTTCCACGAATTAAAGGTCGGTTGGCCTAGGATGGCGTTGTAAGCCGATGAATAGTCCACAACCAGGAATGAAACGTCCCTGGTGATTTGTTGAGGATAATCGTTGATGGTTATGGATAACGTGACCACGCCGAGTGGGTATACTCTCGTCCCCCCGAATCCAATGAGAGGTGTGCTAGTTGAAATCAATCGCTCTCTCTCAATATTCATCTGCTGGAAAGTCGGGTAATATAGTATATCGGCCGAGCTCCCGTTGTCTACCAAGACCCTGTGAGTGTTGTAGTCCCCGATCTGTATGCTTACGACAAGTGCGTCATCTTGTGGATGGTGGAGGCGTCAAGCGTTTTCCTCTGAGAACCCTATTACAGGGTTATCAATTTGCGCCATCTTTGGGACCAAACCTGTCAATTGGACATGCTGAACCATCTGAAGGTAAGTTTTGCACGCCTTCCATGTTGAACAGGACATAGCTGTGCCCCTATGATCGTCCTTATGTCCCCAATGGGTGGCTTAGGACGCTCGTTTTCCCTATGGGGGACAGGCACTTGCGGCTGGTCCGTCTTCTCCTTGCTTACGAACCTCTGCAACTTTCCCTATCTGATCATAGCTTCGATCTATTGCTTCAAGTCATAGCATTCGGACGTGTCATGACCATGATCTCGATGAAAGCGGCAATACTTATCCCTAGACCTCTTGTTGGGGTCACCCTTCAGCTTACCAAGGAACGTCAGGGATCCTTTGTCTTTGATTTGCATGAGCACTTGATCGATGAGGAGGCTCAGTAGGGTGAAGCTTGCAAATCTTCCCGTGGGAGGCTTGGAGTGTCTGTCCTCCGTCCTCTTTCTTGTCGTGTTTCTTTTGGCCTTTCTCTCTTCTTGGGCTCCTCCTCCCGCTCAAGCAACGTGTCTTCCGCGTTCATGTATTTCATAGCCCTGTATAGTACATCCGACATTGTCTTCGGGTCGTTCTTATAAAGGGAAAACAAAAACTTCCCCTTTTGTAACCTATTGGTGAACGCGGCCACGAGTATTTTGTCGTCAGCTTCATCAATCGAGAGCGTTTCCCTATTAAAATGGGTGATGTAGGATCTTAGTGTCTCATCCTCCCGCTGCTTGATGTTCATCAAGCATACAGTAGACTTTTTGTACCTATGTCCTCCAATAAAGTGCGAGGCGAATTAGGCGCTCAACTTCTTGAAGGTACTGATGGAGTTCAACATCAACCTGCTGAACCAAACTCTTGCAGGTCCCCTCAGTGTAGTGGGGAAAGCCCTGCACATGATTTCGTCTGCTACGCCCTGCAGGTGCATTAGGGTTTTGAAAGTTTCCAAGTGGTCCAGAGGGTCCCTTGACCCGTTGTAGGATTCTACTTGCAGGATGCAAAATTTCAATAGGAGAGGGAAAGAAGTAACAGGCGCAGTGAAGGGCGAATCCGTTCGGTACACCAGTTCGTCGAGCTCACTTAATACTCGTCCCTTAAAGGCGTTCATCATCAGGTCCCTTTGTTCCCTCATTATTTGTATATTCGTGACTAGGTTTGGTGGGGCGAAATCTGTGGCCGTTTGCCTACTCACAGCATTGCTACCTTCTGGTCCTTCCCTATCTTGTCTACCGTTCGTGCGTGGAAGGCTGTCACCCTCCTGCTCCTCTTCTTGATCTCGGGGCCCGTCGTCCCTTTGGCGTAGCTACTCTTCTAGCTCATGGTTCTTCTTGGTGAGACGTTCAACCGCTGCAGCGAGTATCTGAACTTGTCTCTCAAAGGTTGCCTGGGTGGTTTGTCTCCTTGATTGTTGTTGGTTGCCATCAAGCGAGTGAGCACCATGCAACTCTTTGTTCGGGAAGCAGCAACGTGGCTCACCTACATTCTATTTCGCCTTTCCCATAGTCGGCGCAAACTGATGATGCCGAAAATCGTTAGTAAGCTGCACAGCCCTTACGTGCCGAAACAACACTTGCACAATATCGAAAAAGAAGACATCAAGAAAGTACTAGCTGAATACCCTCCGAAGGTTAAGTCAAAAAATTATTACAATTCTAGAATGCTAGAGCTGGGTTCAATTATGCGTATCTCGTTATCTGAAGGCTTTGGCCTTTTTATAGTAGTGGAGAACCGACCTTGGTGCCTTGGCAAAGAGGGATATTTCCTTGCAGAGAAGATCCTCATAAATGCGCATAATTTAAGGGACCCATTTCATATATGGCTTTACTAACAACGGTTAATCGTGGAGTAAAAGTTATTGTCATTTGAAGTTTCTTAGGGGTCAAGTAAGCCATGTCATTGTCACGTGGCTTTTTTACCACCGTTAACCTTTGTATTTGTCCGGACCGTTATCCGTCCACTGCAGGTGACCCGTTCTCTTTAGATCATCCGTCCACTGAAGGTGACCTGTTCCCCTAGATCATCCATCCTCCTTCAAGGGGTTTTGTCACCTCATCTTTTTGTCCGTCGTCCTAGTGATGCTACCTATGGTAGGTGTAAATGAAACCTCTATTGCACTACATGGTATTACTTGTCTATAGAAGTTGATTTCAGATTTTTTTATTTTATTTTAGAAACAATATTATTTGAATTTATGATATTTATTTTATAATGATTGTTTTTTATTATTTGGCCAAAACACAATTTTTTTGATAATTGGATAACAATAAAAGGGAACAAATAATGCCAATAAACATACCAAGAGCGATTATTATTCAGTGCAATAATAAAAATCTCGAGTTGTGGGTGTAAATTTGTATAACCAACACTATATAAGCATGCTCAAAAAAAAAAAAAAAAAAAACTAGATAAGCATGCCAATAACTATCAAAAAATTTGTGTACAGGTGTGCATGTATAGTATTAGTATACCATAGAATGAATCCAAGATCCAAGATTGCATGTGAGTTAAATATAAGTGGTGTTGGTCCTGTTGGATTAATGCCAGGTTTGCTTTGACATCTCCTTTCCATAACCAACAGGCATAGAGCCACGGCCCCAAAAATCATTTTTTCATAGGTAGGATAGGCCCGCCCTAAAAAAAAGCCCAACACTTCAAATGACGCAAGAACGATTAACAATGGATATATTCTTCCAAAGACATAAAAAGAAAAACAGGTTTTACTATCAGTTGATTCAGTTCCTTAATAGATATTCAATAAACAACTGTTTAATTCTCTAATTTTTTTCCTTCTTCTTTTACATAACTTGTTTTTTAAACTTTTCAAAACTCTAAAATTTTATTTTTCTACTTTTACATAAATTGTTAAACAAAACAAACTAAGGAAAAATAAGCTATACCCAACGTACATAAAACCATAAAACAAACAAACAAACAAAAAGTATATCTTTGGGAATGCCCAAAAAAATCCTAATTCATATCATCAAGATTTATTAATTTCTTTCTAGATCTGGGCCCGGACCTCAGATTTGTGAAATAAGTACCCCTAGGCTTTTGGTCTGAATTAAATATAGGCCGAAGTGGTAGTGAACCCAATCCACGTTGACAAAAGGAATAAACCCCCAATATAAGCCCAAAAGCCCGTCATGTCACAGAAGAAGGAAAAAAAAAAAAAAGATAGCCCATCAAATGACACCCATATCAAGTCAATGTAGCACAAGTTTAACAACCTTCATTTGGCTCAGTCCCTCATCAAATCTAAGGCAGTTTAATCTTTTAATCCGTGTGCTTCTTATCCAATTTACAATTTTTCTTTGTTGGCCATACTTATCCGAAGTCAATTTCTCTTTGCAATCTCTTTCTTGGCCACAATTATCTTATAGTCAAGTTTTTTGTAATCACCACTGAAATCCAATTACTCATCAGTGCCTCATTGGTTTGCTTTATTGAATCTTATCTCTCCCCCTCCCATATGATCATAAACTATCACTTTTTTTGTGTGCCTGTGTTATTAAATAAGAAAAGTGCATGTTATTTTATTGTTAGTGCACTGGCATCAAATACCCACATTTAAAAAACGTTAATGCTATTAAACAATGTGAAACAAATTTTTAATTACTAATATGCATCTAAAAATGGCATTATTAAACAATGGATGTGAGCAGAGTAGTAGAGGATAGCAAAAAGTTGTAGGTAATGATGCCCGACTGGCCAGTGGGTTGTTCTAGTATAGTATGAGTGTATGACATATGCTATTAGCTAAGCAAGTGATGAACAAGTTTCAAAAGCATAGCTTCTGCTGCAAATGCACTAAAAGAGAAGCCTATATGCAAGAAGTTTTGGTGGAAAAGGGTATCTTAAATATCTTGAAATTGTCATTAGTGCATTTTAAGAAAACAATACTCAAAATGTGTACTAGTTGTAGTACTTTAATTTAATGGGCTTCATTTTTTTTTTAAAGGAGGTACAAATTGTGAGGTTCACTACTGTGTAAGAAATCAGATATACCATATGCATGATTACTTTATATAATACTTAGCAAGAAAATAGCAAACTAAAGTGCAATTTCTTGATTTTTTATTTTTAGATTCAATAGAATCTATGCTGATTATTTTTTACTATCAACTTAAAGAGTTAAGACGATAATAAATTTTGTTTGGGTAAGGTGAGATTCGTACTCAAATTATTTAATTAACTATATCAAACTTTTATCATTTGAGTTTACTAAAACTCCCCCACACTAACTAAAATCCTTTTTCTAACTAGAG
Organism: Castanea sativa; assembly: GCF_040712315.1. Classification (NCBI taxonomy): domain Eukaryota; kingdom Viridiplantae; phylum Streptophyta; class Magnoliopsida; order Fagales; family Fagaceae; genus Castanea; species Castanea sativa. Next base: position 26,668,939 of record NC_134022.1, read on the forward strand.
AGAAATGTAACAAGAACAATAATAAATTATCTTGGTTTGAGATTAGCGCATTTTTTCCGTACAAAAACTATGCTCATTGGTTCAAAACACAATTAAAGAGAGATAGAAATTGCACATTGTTCTCAAAGGAAGGAGTGGATTGCTTTGTTAAGTGGGTCCCCCATCCTATTGGATGGTTACAGTTGAATTCAATTGGCCATTGATTACAAACAGTGAAAGAATAAAAGCCAATTTGAGTTTCATGAACAAAATTTGCTTCTTCCTTCTGCTACAGCCTCTCAAACAAAAGCATCTTGCATAATAATTTGCAACTTGAAAGCAATAGAACCGATATTGGTCTGGCAAAGGATAAAATAGGAAGAAAAACATGGTTATTTCCACTGCTTCCATATTGGCAAGGAATATTGTGAAGCAATCTAACAACTATTGCTCCCTCAAAGACTAGATTGGCTTGTTGGACTAATCTGTAGAAATAGCTTAACAGAATGTTTTTTGACACTATAGGAGACAGATGAGCTCCCCGAGGGATCCATAACGAAAATACTCATGGATATAATTATTATTGAGAATTTGTTAGCAAAGTGCTTAGTTTGATTACCCTGAGAGGAAAATTATTCTAAAAGCATTAGAATACATGAGTTATCTTTTGATGTTTTTGCTTAAGGATTGTCTTAAAGAGTCAATTCATGTTGTTTATTTTCAATTACTTATAGTTTAGAGGTGAATATGCATGAATAGTTAAGCAACATATGAATCAATATAATTAAAAACTAGCTTATAATCTAGTGCTTGCATACTCATTGATTCATTAATTAAAAAAAAATCAAAATTAGATTCATATATGAACGAATAATAATTTTTTGAAAAAAAGTCTAAATTAGTTTTAAATGGACTTAAAATATAAATAATATTATTACACATTCAAATTTTTACATAGGACTATTTTAATAAATATCTAATAGAGTGTTTTTTTTAAGTTTATATTTATAAATATACATATAAAGACAATTAATAAAAAAAGTTAAAATGTAGTGATATTTGACATAAAATTAAAGCCTATTTAAAAATTAAAGATCCTTAGCATCAAAGCAGTGGGTAATTAGAAAAACATTTGGCACGAAATTAGAACGCATTTAAATTTTTTATTTTGGTTGAGAGAATGCAATTAAAAAATTTTGGATTTTTGATAAAATTTTTACTTTAATATATTAATATTATATAATATATAATGTAAAGACCCACCAGTTGTTTTATAGCCTTCGATGGCTTATAGTCTTCACGTATTAATAACATGGGAAATTTCCAAATTTGACTGTACATGAGTCATGAGTGCGCGACATAATTTAGTGGTTCAACCTTTTTTAAACATTTGAATAGACTTAGGCTGCGTTTGGTTGGACGATAAATGAGTTTCAGAAAATATTTTAAGCATTTGCGTGTATTTAGCAACCAGTTAAAATTTGGTCAAACTAAAAATCACTTCCCATTGACTGTAAAATACCCATTCCCAGACTGAAAACAATTTCCATTTTTATTTTACCTTTAATTCATTTCCGTCTCTCATTTTCGCCTCTTACGCACTCTCGGGTTCTCGCTCTCTCCCTCATGCCAGTCGAGCTCCACCGCCAGTCCGAGCTCAACCGTCTCCCTCACGCCAGTCCGAGCTCAACCGTCTCCCTCACGCCAGTCCGAGCCACACTCCAAATGACCCACACACCTCCGATCGACCCATCTGTTCAAACCCACCCTCGCCGGAAGTCCCCTCCATCTTTGTCGAGCAATACCCATCCCTGAAACCCAGAAAACCCACTCCGACAAACCCACAACTCCAACGAACCCACAACTCCAACAAACCCATTTCTCAAACCCCACCACACCCATCCCTCAAACACAGAATATCCATTCCTCAAACCCACTCCTACGAACCCATTTGTTAAACCCACCACTCCGACGAACCCACCACTCCACGAGATCGAACACAGTCGCCTCCGCCGCGAGATCAAACCCAATTCCCTCCGCCGCGAGATCGAACCCAATCGCATCGGTCTCTCTTCCTTCTTCTCTCAATTTGACAGGATTTGATGAATTTTTTTGTTGGGTTTGGTTTTTTTTGTGTTTATATATTGAAAAATGATATTATATATTCGTTTGGAAGCTAAGAAAATGTGAGAAAACTTGAGCAACAAGTAGAAAATGTGTTTTCTATAGTATTTTCAAGAACACAACCAAACACCAAAAATATTTTTCAAAATATTTTTTAAAATGCAACCAAACACTAGAAGATATTTTCTTTTCCCGAAAATATTTTCACCTAAAATTATTTTCCACTCGGAAAATATTTTACACTGAAACAAACACAGCTTAGAGAATCTCTTTTGCTGAAAAATAGAGTTTAGAGAATCTTTTTTGCTTTCTGGTCTGTAGTTGATGAAATTTCTAAGCGATATATAAAATTATCAGAATAGGTTTTGAATGAATTTACAGCCACCCATACATGTTACAACTTTTGAATATGACTCGTGCAAAGAATATAAAAAAAATTATGAGCATAGCTTTGACCTGCTGACCTTTATTAAATAGGAAAAAAAAAAAAAGAAGTAGCACAAGCAGAAATCATCATGCTTGCTCACTACCATACCTAGGCCTATTCACGGGTCGGTCTGGGTTGGGTTTATGCCCAACCCAGAACCGACCCGACCAAACTGGATGGCCAGAAATTCAACCCGTCACCGACCGGCATGGTTGATCGGATTGGGTGGATCACCTTCAACGGACAGCGGTCGGTTTGGTCGGAGTTGGAGATCTGAAAATCGGCCAAAATTCGGCGATTTAACGGCAAAATCAGCAAATTTTTGGTGATATTTTTGCCGGATTTTCTTCGAATTTGTTGAAATCTCATTAGATTCGGCGAGATCTCGCTAGATCTAGTGAGATCTCGCCAAATCCAATGAAGATTCCATGGATCTAGCTAAGATCTCGCCGGAAATGGCTGAGATCTTGGTTCGGTTGTGTTTCTTCGGGTTTTGGAGAGAAAACCCGCCAGACGACCCGCTGTTTTCGGGTTTTGGAGGCCGAGACCTGCCGCTAACCGCCACAATATCGGGTCGGCCGGTTTCAGATCAGTCGCCAGTCGGGTCCTCCTAATGGGTCAGGTCTCGGATGGGTCTGGACAGCCCTAACCAAACCAATAATGGACTAATTGATTGTTCACATGCATGTATGCATTCTTCTTTCTTTCATATATAAAATTATATTATTTTCTCATCTCTTTTATTGGCATATCATTTTTTGCTACTTCTAATGGTACTAATTTCTACTTCCTTGACTTGAATCAAAGGCTCATTTGGTAATGCTGTTCTAGTAATGTTGCTTAAGCGTTGTGAAAATATATGTGGGTGAAAAAGTGTTGTGAAAATACGTGTTGTGTTGTTCAAACAACGAAAACTGTTGTTCAAACAACGTTACGAAACAAGCCCTAAGTTACTCTTTTTCATAAGTGCTTCAATTACATTAATATGCTATATCGATTCTGTTCTTATCCAATGATTTACAACCATTTGTTCTAATTATATATCCTTATAAGTTATTAATCCAAAATATCCAAAATATTGTATTTGTTATTTCTTGACCATTAAGGGCCCGTTTGGTAGAGGAGTTTGAGTTGAGTTGTTTGTAATTTTTAAAAATACGTGTGGATGAAAAAGTGTGTGGAAATGTGCATAAAATTGTTTAAAACTTGGTAGAGTGGGTTTGAACTACTCTACCAAACAGGCCCTAAGTTGTACAACTCTTTAATCTTTATTTCTCTTATTTTAAACTTATATTCCATGTGCTCAATTTTAAACCTAATTTATAGCATTTAAATTATAAAGTATCACTTCAGATTTCCAACTTTGCATTGACTCAATGTCTAGATTCATTCATTAATTAACACTATATATATATATACACACACACACACTAGTGTGGGTTGCACATGCAACACACGTGCTGACCCTTTAGTGAGAGAATTAATATAGATTTTTTTTTTTTTGTTGAAGAAGTATGAAGTCTTGTACTTAAATTTAAAATAGCTATTTGAATATCTATGTACTATGACAATTTCTTAGAACTTATTTATTAAATGTAATATTTACTTACCAAAAAATGGTACAAAGAATGATAATGAATGTCATCATCTTTCTATAATATTTAAATTTTCGCAATGAATAATAATATATGCTACAAATTTTTTGAAGATCTTCATTAAATTAAATATTTGCAATCATCTACAATGAAGATTTTGTTATTCATATTTCATTCTTTATTATCTTATTTTATGAGTCTAACTACGGTGTTTAGCTTATTTATTTTTAATGAATATCCTTTTAAGTAGGAAAGTAAATTAAAATAAGAACAAAATAACGAAAGACATATGTCATCAAAGTTTTTATTAGATAAAATTATAAGTGTAGAAGATTTAAACCTAATAAATTAGTGTTCTCTAGGTAACAAATAGAACACCATATATCATTATTCTAACTTTCCAAGCATGACTACCAGTCTACTACATAAAATTTAAAATACACAAAGAATTTTTTGGGACATTAAAATTTAGTAGAAGTATATTAGACATTGCACAATGGAATATTTTAGGAATTATAAGATTTTGTTAGGGTTTAACTAAGAGAGAAACAATAGGAGCATATGCTCATTTACAAAATATAAATGATGAAATTATTCAACTTTACTTTAGGGGGAATGCAACTACCCCGAACATAAAGGATGAAAGTGTTACTTCGTCAATTTGTGTGTGTGTGTTATGTGTGTGTAAAACAATATGTGTGTGTGTGTGTGTTTTTATTTTTATTTAAAAAAAAAAACTTGCAACAATATGTAAAAAAAAATCAACCTAAAAAAATTATGCATTAAACAATGAATTTTAGTTCAACAAATTGAATAAACCAAAAAAGAAGTCTAGAAACACAACAACAAGTCACGATATTTTTACAATACCTTTACTTTTAGTTATTGTGAGTCCTAGTTTGATATTTTATTATTTTATTTTAAAGTAATGTTATGTCCACAATATTCTCATAGTAAACTTAGGTGGTAAATTGCTATTAGTTTTAAATTAGGCTAACCACTTTTAACCGTGTATTTAAAAATAAAATAAAATTCCAATTGAAGAAAATCATGCCTAAAACAATGAGTTTTGGCTTACTAAATTTGACTAAACAAAAAAGAAGAAGTTTAGGAACACAACAAAATGTCACACAAAAAAGAAGTTTAGGAATATAACAAAGCGTCACAACATTTTTGTAATATTTTTTATTTCCAGTTGTGGTAGATCCTAGTTTGATATTTTATTATTTAATTTTTACATTCACAACATTTTCACAATGAATCTTAGGTAAAAAATTATTAATGGCTTTAAAATTATGAATTAAAAAAAAAAAGCAAAAAGAAAATACAAGAAAATTGTGCGTGAAACGTACAGTGAATTTTGGCTCACCCAATTGGACTATATATAATAAAAAAGAAGTCTAAGAGTACAAAAAAATATTAAAACATTTTTACAATACTTTTATTTTTAGGATCCGAATAGATATATATATTTATTTTATTTGAGAGAAATGCTACATATATAACATTTTTAGAATAAATTATAAATGACAAGTTGTTATTGGTTTTAAATTGAACCCAATACTGATATCACTTTTTTATCCTTCAAAAATACCTTGCTACATAAAATTTGTTACAAAATTATTGTGAAAATGTTGTAAACATAGCATTTCTTTTTATTTATTTTATTTTTATCTATAAGGAACTAAGATCTCTCAATCATGAAAATATTGTAACAAAAAGAAGATGTTATAACATTTTCATAATACATTTATTTTTAGTTGTGATTGTTCTCAGTCTCTTATTTAATTTTATTATTTTATTTTGACCTTTAAAAAATTGGCACCTCAATAATTATGACAATATTGTAAAAATTTGTTGCGTCAGTGTAATTGTGTATGCATATATAATATTTAAAAGTACAAGCAAAACTAGCGTATTGTGAAAAAAAATGCCAATGAACAGTGCAAATTGTTAATAATTGTGAAAATATTGTAAGAATTTGTTAAATCAGTGTAACTGTACATACACATATAAATATTTAAAAGAAAAGACAAAAACAGCACAACCAAAACTGGCAAACTGTCGTTTATGGGAAAAAAAAGCCTAATGAACAATGTTGTGAAAGTGTTACAAAAAATGTTGTGAATGTAGTACTTTTTTTTTCATAATACCTTTAGTTTTAGTTATGGATGATTCTAATATGATATTTTATTTTAACCTATAAGGAATTAACATATCAACAGTTGCAAAAATATTGTGACAGTTTATTGTGTTAATTACCAGTTTTATATATAAAAAATAAAAAGAGTGGACAGGATATTATCCAGGAAAAAAAAGTAGAGAAAAAAGAAAAGAAAAGAAAAGATAAAAAAACAGTGGAAAAAAAAAAAAAAAAAGGAGCAACTGTTCAAAACTTGGGAAAAAAAAAAGGACTCACTAAACCAAAGCATTGTTATAGTTACAGTGCTACAGTGCATGCACGCATTCGCGCTTTTATTATAAAGATATATATGGGTAATTCTACCATACCCTTTTTTTTTTGGTATGGTACCCACTAGTAGACAACCTGCTATACCAGGTTATCAAATTCTCACATTTGAAAGTTTTATCTTCACAATGTGCAATTCTAATATCACATGTGATAGTTCTTTTGTCACATTTGGTGGTTTCTTTTTTTTTTTTCCACATTTGATGGTTTCATCCTCACATTGTGCAGTTCCAACGTCACATTTGACAGTACTTTTGTCACATTTGGTGGTTCTCATATTTTTTTCTCACATTTGATGGTTTCATCCTCACATTGTATAGTTCCAACATCATATGTGACAGCTCTTTTTGCTACATTGGTGGTTTCTTTATTTTTCTCTCACATTTGATGGTTTCATTCTCACATTGTGTAGTTCTAACATCACATTTGACAATACTTTTGTCACATTTGGTGGTTTTTTTTCTCTCTCATTTTGGACTGCCCATCCTTACATTGTGTAGCACCAACATCACATATAACTGTACTTTTGTCACATTTGGTGGTTTATTTTTTCTCACATTTTTCGGTTCCATCATCATATTGTGCAGTTCTAACATCACATTTGACTATTTTTTTCTCACATGTGGCAGTACCAACATCACATCTGACTGTACTTTTGTCACATTTAATTGTACCATATTTTTTTCTCACATTTGACAATTTTATTGTCACATTGGGCAGTACCAATATCTCATGTGATTGTACTTTTATCACATTCAATGGTTTCCCCCCTTTTTTTTTTTTTCCCTCACATTTGACAGTTTTATTGTCACATTAAACATTACCAATATCACATGTGACAAAAATACCCCCTGAAACTCTAAAAAATTACTATCATACCCTTAAAACTTAAAAAATGACTGATATACCCTTAGAACCTATAAATGACTGAAATAACCCTAAAACCTTAAAAATGACCGAAATACCCTCTAACCCTTAGAACCTAAAAAATGACCATGAAATCTAAAAAAAGTCTGAAATGACCTTGTAATCTAAAAAGTGACTAAAATACCCTTAGAACCTAAAAAACGACTATAATACATCTGAAACCTAAAATATAACCGAAATACCCATAGAATCTTAAAAATGACCGAAATGACCCTAAAACCTAAAAAATGACCGAAATACTCTTAGAACCTAAAAAATGACCCTAAAACCTAAAAAAGGACTAAAATGACATTGTAACCTAAAAAGTGATTGAAATACCTTTAGGACCTAAAAAAATAACCGTAATGCACTCAAAACCTAAAAAATGACCGAAATACCCTCAAAACCTAAAAATTGACTGAAATACCCCTTGAAACCCTCTAAAATTACTAAGATACCCTTAGAAACTACAAAATGACAAAAATGAACGTGAAACCTAAAAATGACTGAAATGACCTAGAAGGCTGAAACCTAAAAAATGACTGAAAAACCCTTAAAACCAAAAAAAATGACAGTAATGCCCCCGAAACCTATACAATTACCAAAATACCCCTAAAACCTAAAAATTGACCAAATTACCTTTAGAAACCTATAAAATGACTGAAATACCCTTGAAATCTAACAAATGACCACAATACCCCCTAAAACCTTTATTTGCAAGACCAAAATGACAAAAAAAATTTATATAATCCCTCTACTTGCTTCCCCCCCCCCCTAAAAGTCTCGATGGAACTTATAAATTTTCTTTTGTCATTAAGTTGTTTTACTTTGTTGTATACTTATTGAAATTTAAAATATGATAAGTTATCTAAAAAAAACTATCTTGTATACACACACACACATGCATTTATGCATGTGTGTGAGAGGTTGTCTTAACTAATATATTTAGTAGTTAGTACCACAACTTAGTGCCCTAGTGTTGACCTAGACCTTATGATTTTAATTTTTTTAAGTTTTATTTTGAAATTGCTACAAAAATACTTAGGGTTGTGTTTAGATGGCAACATTTGGATTTGGATTTTAAATCAGTGGATTTTGATTTTAAAATTCCTTGTTTAAGTCTTTTTATACAACGAAGGATTTGAAATTCATTATTTGAAATTCCATTGTTGGAATACCTAAATTTGGATTTGGATTTGGAATTAAGATCATAAAATATTTTTTCCAATTATTTTTCTCTTAAACCTTCTACATTTTAATTTTAGTAACATTTTTAATAAATATATGAGTTAATGAAAAAGCCATTGATAATCCAATTGACAAAATGAAAACTAAAAATTTGTCATCATAGCCAACTAATAATTTGCTATCAGTAACAACTTGGGCTTGCAAAATATGAATTTATCATATAACTTATTGAATTGAGAAATCTCTATTTGAAATTCTATGAGAAATTAGCTCAAGCACTTGCCATGCCTTCTTTTTAAACCCTAGACAGAGTTATCCTTGCAAAGAGAATGCCAACTCATTAAAACAACCAAGGCAATCATTAAACCCTAGAAGCTTATTTTTTGAAGTTCAAATTGCTAAACACTATTGTTGGAATTTGGCTGCCTCTTCAGAAGGAAAAGGAAAAGGCTTGCTACAAATAGAAAATTGGAAGAACTCAACAAATTTTGATGTTCAGCAACAATGTATTCTTTGTTTTTGTCTAGAAGTTGATTTGACTGATACTGAACGTAAAAAAAGGTGCATGAAGTAAGAGCAGCTATCACGACCCAAACCTGATACCTGGATTTGTGACCATGACATATTAACAAGAACCAACTAAAATTTTAAACAAAAGCTTTCCTCTTTCTTTTCATTGTTGTTTTTATATAATTTTTCACTTGATATTCAGAGCATCTACATTGTACTCCAAGGGATAACTTAATCCACCAGTTATTTAATTTCGAAATTTCACATAATACATCTCTTAATATATTAAAGTACACAACTTTCATTAGATCCTAAAATACACAATACTACAAAACTAAGCATCAAACTTCCAAAACAGGGGCTATACTTTTAAAACTAAAACCAATTCCTCCCAAAACTCGACTAAGGCTCCTTCTGCTCCAGAATAAAACTTGTTGACTGAAAGAGTGGAAGTGGTGAGTTAAATAGCTCAATAAGGGTAAGTTACATGAGAATTTAACAAGAATGCATGTAAACCAAAGCATTTCATTTTATGGCTATTTAGATAGGAGAACATCTTTTAGTTTTATGCATATTATTTTATGTACTTTAGATTTTGTAAGCATCACAGACATATATTTCATGATTGTATGCAATATCCCTATTCAAAACCTTTTAGTGTTTAATATTCTTTTTAAAATAACCTCATGAATTACCAAATGCTCCTATCACTTATCCCTTTACCTGAAAGCAGAAGAACCAAGAGCCTAAGGTCGAAGGAGCTCAAACTTGGGCGCTAGTAATACCTATACCAAATATCAAAACTTATTACTATTAATTCTACCTTAGCATAAATTTATACATACATCTCGAAAACCTAAGTCTCAAAATCAAGGAAATTCTAATCCTACCTCAAAGAGGTTCCCCAAACACAAGATACATATATCAAAAACATGATTCACATAACCAAAGAAAAATCATTATATTCACATTCATATTCAATCATATAACGAAGGAAACACATTCAATTCAATTGCAAGGGTTTAATAATTCATTAGGTTTTTACAACTTGTCTACCAAATGCAAAGTAAATGATTTTTTTCCAAAATGACATTTTCTAAATAACCAAATGGCAAAGTATTAACAAGCCATTCTTTGATTTTCTTACTTGCATTAACATTCTTAATTAAGTAACCAAAATACCCTGGGCAGCCATAAGGCAGCATAGAACTTAGTCATTGCAATTACAATTTCGTGTAGTCATTTAGGGTTAAACTTTAAACTTAAAACAAGGACTAGCTTCAATTAGCAAATGAAAATTAATATTCACACTTTTCAAAGCTGAATCTTATAAGTTCAAGGAATTATGTATAAAAATAAGTAAATCCTCATTAACTTCAAGGAATTATGTATAAAAATAAGTAAATTAGATTTCCAAAGATTGAATAAGTACATAATCCTCATTAATTAACAATATAGTTTGTCGAGATATTACAGCAGCCCACACACAAACAATAAACAACATAGCAGAATAAAAAATCAAACTTACCTCTCCTGCCATAGAGGACAAATATAACTAGCCCCCTTTTCTTTTTTCTTCTTAAAAAAAACAATTAATAGTATAACTAGTTTATTTGCAAGAACAAAAACACAAAGTAAAACTTAACTTTGGCCTTCCAATAAGTAGGTTTCATAGTGATATAGGATATACCAAATTATGCACTAAAGGTGGCCTATAGCAAAAACAAACTGAGGCTCTAACATACTGTACCTAGCCAAATCAGCTACAATAATGGTGACTAGATTTAAGGCGATGTGAAGAGAGGGGGGGAGAAGCATTATACTAAAAAGATAACAATACTAACAAATATGTACTCCTAATAGACCATTAGAAAACCATCCTATTGGCCATAATTATATTTCCTCTTTAATGGAGAGGTAATTAATGTTATTGCCAAGCACAAAATTGAGCTTGCAAAGTTTAATTGCTACATGATCAACATAATAAACATGACTAGCCATATGAAAAAACAAACAAGAAGAGAGCAAATCAGTTCAAACTTATAAAGTGTAGATAATACATGAACTCGATCTCAATGTCTATATACCATCTTCGATTTCTGTGTTGCTTCTGAAAAAACAAACAAAGAATTTGGGGAAACAAAACAAACAAACATGGCAATTAAGAGATTTCGCATATTTTATGGAATTAGGGTTTTGATCCTAACCTTCCAGTTCCGCTATATCAAAGTGATTTTGATCTTTTTGAGAAACCTTCACCGGTGAGTAAAGCCATGAGACGTAGATGAAGATCACCCAAGTGAAAGAAGAGAAGCGGTTTGAGAGAGGAAAACACGAGAGAGTCGAGAGCTCAGATGAAACAGTCTGTGACTTTGTGTGTGTGTGTATTTTTTTTTTTTTTGGCTTTTATACTAAACCCACTTGAACGGTAGCAAGTTTTTCATTAAAATAAGAGAACGGTTAGGATTAGAGCAAGTAAAATCTATGGTTCTGATTTTAGCAGGTACCGTACCCACCAAAAAAATATATGGGTACCATAGAAGGACCCTATATATATATATATATTCCACGGGATTTCATACTCACTGACTCACGCTAGTAACTAACACATCTTTTATAAACTTAAAATACTTTTAAGGAACTCAATTATTTTCTAAAAACCTTATGACCTCCCTGGGTAATTTATCATATGTTTTCTCTATGTCACTAAAAACCATAATAAACCATTTAAAAATTTGCTTCTTCCTTCTGCTACAGCCTCTCAAACAAAAGCATCTTGCATAATAATTTGCAACTTGAAAGAAATAGAACTGATATTGGTCTGGCAAAGGATAAAAATAGGAAGAAAAACATGGTTATTTCCACTGCTTCCATATTGGCCAGGAATATTGTGAAGCAATATAACAACTAAACTGTAGAGTTTGAAAATTGGGACTCTTATCATGTTCAAGGAGAAACAAATAGCTTAACAGAATGTTTTTTGACACTATAGGAGACAGATGAGCTCCCTGAGGGATCCATAACAAAAATACTTATGGATATAATTATTATTGAGAATTTGTTAGCAAAGTGCTTAGTTTGATTACCCTAAGAGGAAAATTATTCTAAAAGCATTAGAATACATGAGTTATCTTTTGATTTTTTTGCTTAAGGATTGTCTTAAAGAGTCAATTCATGTTGTTTATTTTCAATTACTTATAGTTTAGAGGTGGATATGCATGAATAGTTAAGCAACATATGAATCAATATAATTAAAAGGCAAAACTGCACTATTGGTCCCTGAAGTTTACCTCGTGTGCGCAATTGGTCCCTCAAGTTTGAAGCGAGCACAATTAGTCCCTTAAGTTTTAAAACTGAGTTGTATTGGTTCTTTTACTAACTGTTATTAACGGTGTTACTTACGTGGCTAATAAAACAATAACTTGGCATTTTTTTAATGACGTGGCATGTTTTTAATTAAAAAATTTTATAAAAAAAATTTCCACGTATGATCAAATAAAATTAAAAAAAGCTTTGACCTAATTAAAAACAAAAACAAAGCTGATATTTGACGCACGACGAAAAGAGAGAAGGGGAAAGAAGGGGGATTGACAGCCGGTGGAGACAAAATCCCTAGCCTAGCCTAGCCGCCGGTGGAGACCAAACCCAAGCCTAGCCGCCGCCGGTGGAGACCAAAAAAATCTCTTTCTATCTGCTGTAAACCCATAATGAGAGAGAAGGGGAGAGAGGGAAGAAGCTAAACCTAGCCACCGCCGGCAATAGCCCAAGCCGTAGCTGCCGCCGGCGACATCACGACGGAAAGAGAGAAGGGGAAGAGAGAGATGACAGCCAAAAGCCTAGCCGCCGGTGGAGACCAAATCCATCCTCTCTGTATATATCTATACCTATTTCTATATGAATGAATTTAAATCTCTGCGGTCGCAGCTCTTGTAGTAGTCTGCGTTTTTTGGAGCAATAACATTACTAAATTATAATTAGGAACACAGAAACTGATTTGACACCTCCTATTTATGTCTTACCCAATGTATTAAAGCATTTTGGCTGGTAAGCACTTTTGAAATTCTATTTTAGTATTACAAGTGGAGAATTGACAATTAAGTTTAATGTTAAAATAGTTTGGCATTGAAAGAATATTATATCAAGTGGGATTATATTTTATTCTCAAGTACAGGTCAGTAAGATTTTGTTTTCGGAATCCATGTGGTGTTATATGTCTATATGTAAGCATGTATAGTATTTTCAAGTAGACTCAGCTGGTGTCAATTTAACTGGAACATTGCATATGTGAGGAACATGATTATGGGTGTTCTCCCCCCTCTTTTATTTAAATATTTGGCACTATGTTTTTGTTACCTGTTGCGTTGTATTAATTAACCTCATGATAAGTCATAAGAGTGCTATGTTTTTTTCACTCCATGTTTCATAATAATATGTAATGAGGAGATACTGTCTCATTTTGGCCAGTAGTGTGGCTGGAGATACACATTCTTTTGTATCATGTTATTAGTTCTTGTTGGAAGGTTAAAACTTCGCTTGAAACAGGTATTCTGGATAGTGTCACCTTGATAATAGTTGTTTTGTATTGATAATAATGTTTTGGAGTTGCTAGACATAACATATGATTGGTTCTGATGATACCTTTTCCAATTTACCAATTAATACATAGCCTTTGTGAGTTACATCACCTGTGTCAGTGCATGCGTGACCCCTTTTTTTTTTGGTATCTTATCTTTCACTTTTTTCTTTATTGTAGATTTTTGGAGTCCTAGCATTTTTGCTGGTCTCCTTTCTGTTCTGAAATGTGTAATTTGATTAATGCTGTCTTTGCAGGTAATCAACTACTTTTTCTGTATCTACTATCACAATGGCAGATCAGGAAGCTGATAAGAATATTGAGATATGGAAGATCAAGAAATTGATCAAAGCTCTGGAAGCAGCTAGAGGCAATGGCACAAGCATGATTTCTCTAATCATGCCTCCAAGAGATCAAATATCCCATGTTACCAAGATGTTGGGTGATGAATTTGGTACTGCCTCCAACATTAAAAAGTAGGGTGAATCGCCAGTCTGTGCTTGGGGCAATTACATCTGCGCAGCAAAGACCTAAACTTTACAACAAAGTTCCTCCCAATGGGCTTGTGCTCTACACAGGAACAATTGTAACTGATGATGGGAAGGAAAAGGTCACATTTGATTTTGAGCCATTTAGGCCAATGAATGTATCAACTTTGAAGACTATCCTATTGTATAAGAATGCGATGGGATTCAATTTTGGCCTTACAAAATAGTGATATAACTAGTCACGAATTGTATTTTGTATTTTGTATTACTTTTTGTGAATATATATTAAAAAAATTACCCCATAATACAACGAATACATGGCTTTATGCCTTCTCTTTTGTTTTTATTTATTAATTTGGTGTTTCTTGATTGTGCGTGTGTGTGCATGAGAGAGAGCCTACCTACTTGTACATTTGCAAGTCATGCTTTTGATGAAGATTTGAAACCAGCAAAACCTTTTGGAAGCTCAACGTTTTAACTAAACTCATTTATGCAATTGGGTAGTTTTCTCTTGTACTTCATGCTCAATTCTAAAGTTTTTTGAAGCTATTATCATTATTATTATTATTTTTTTTTTTTGGGGAAGAATCTTATTCACATTTCCCTCAAAACAACCATAGCCCTAAGACAACAAAAATAAGAACACTGAAACTGAAACTAACCTGCAGTTTTCAATTTCTCCTCATAATTTTTCTTGGCAACCAACCAGAGGATAAGTAAAATATTATTAAATAAATCATAAGAATTGAGGAATCAAACTGAAGGCTTTATCCATCTTGGATCTAAAATGTGCAAAATCACATAAATGTTTCAATACAAAAGTAAAATTCAATTGTTCCCTGGATAATTTTTTGACATTATACCAAGGCACTAATTAAAGTTTGTCTATGAAGTATGATCAAAACATCCATATATTTTTCTTACTTTTCTCTCCCAATAAAAATCTACACTTAAACACTTGAATGACCCATAGACAAACATCTGAAATCACAAAGCTATCCCATCCCAAGAGCTAATTGAAGTTTCTTCTAAGCACTTTCTCTTACCATAAGATGAATAAGTGCTTTGCACATTAAAAACATGGTTTTCCTATTTCCCCTCAGATGAAAGAGAAACAAAACAAGAATAATAAACTCACAAGACAGGATACAAAGCCACTAAGTGTTAAAATGAAAGGGAATTAAATATATATCATTTGGACCAAGCAGAAATGTTTTTTTTTTCATTTAACTTAAAAACTCAGATTAGTCAAAATTGGAGAGCTACAAAAATCATTTGCCCATCTTATGAGAGCTTAAGGGAATGAACTGCAATTCCATTCTGAGCAGATTTGATACATCCCCACCTTCCCAAACGAGGTTCATTGCGAGAGAATTATCATGTTAAAATGTGAACAGTAGACACCAAGTGAAGCATAACATAAGAGAATTTTATGAATGGAAAAAACTGACTTGCAGTTTAACAGTACCATGGCTTTCTGCCTTACTAAATGTCAAAAATTAAATCCAGAAATTTATTTCCATACTTTTAATTCCACAATTTTATCACCTAAGTTATAAACATGGCCATGCTCCCAGGACAGGGAAAAAACCAATGCAACTTTTAACAAAAAATCCAAAACATGTGCTTTTTGGCATACTGCCTCCTAAAAGATGAATCCATATCTAAGTGTTCTATCCACTTCAAAATACAAATTTATCTCCGCAAGCACCTTCACTTCTGCACATTTAACCACAAGAAATGTCGTTCACTTTTGCCCTTGTGCATTCTTATAAAATTTTGTAATTCTTCTTGATGTCTCACTTGCAGCAGCCATTGTCTCTGCTGACACTCCAAAACTATAATTTCTTGTAACTTTGATGGGTCCAACCTGGACAGGTGCACAAGGATATTAATCTACTAGAAACAACATAGGTAATTCTGTTGAAACATATAAATGTAATAATAATAACCACCTGAGATGCTGGTTGACTTCGATGTACTCCTTCACATTGGGGTGTTGGCTGACTTTGTGATGTGACATTTCTTTTCCTAACCTGAAAATGCATTATAGTTTCATTTCAATACATTAACTATAAATCTGTGATTTTTTTCATATGAGACTAATAAATATAAATATGTACTTGCAATCACTCACAGGCATTTTTTGACTATGCTGACTTGCATATGCTTCCTCTCTTGTTTGCGGTGGAGGTGCTGCCCTATTAGTAGGTTCTACTTGGCTTGAAGATGTCCCATGTTCTTGGTTTTCCAATCCATGTACTGTTACATTTGGCTCTCTCACCTATAAATGTTAGGTCACAACTTAGTAGCACATTATCAACAAGGGAAAAATAAAGAAAAAAAAATCTAACTATTACAAGCCTTACTCGTAGTTGTTTGCTAGCCTGAGTAGCAGGATTGCACCTCCTTTTGTTATGGCCTACTGTCCCACATTGGCTACATTTAACATGGCCAATTCTCCTCTTCATCTTATATGGATTGTTTAGCTTACCAAGTTCCTTCTTTCTCTTCTTTTTAGGCCTTCCCCCTTGTCTTATTTTTTTAGGAGGGAGTATGGTTTCTCTGTCACTCCGTGGCCACAACTTAGGGCCACTAATAGGGTATATACATGACCCATAAGTCTGGGTTAAGGACTCCATACTATAGCAATGATGCACATAATCTTCAATTGTGTGACCCATATATCCCAATGCAGCTATAGAATGTGCACAAGGAATCCCAGTTAGGTCCCATGAACCACATGAGCATGTACGCTGCTTTATGTCAACTACATACTTGTCAGGCAATTTTGATACTTCAAACTTTGATTCATTGCTATCCCCACACCAAACTGGAACCCAATTTGTACTATTAATTTTTTCAGTCTCTAACTTGTTCTGGATTCTAGGACATATAGGGCCATCATACCTTGTAATTTTCTCCTTCTTCTTAATATAATAAGCCATCAGATGCAATCTAATCTCCTCCAACATAGTAATTATTGGTTTATCTCTATACTCCATTATTTGAGAATTAAAATTTTCACATCCATTGTTGGTTAGTGCATCACACCTGGGATACCTTCTAAAAGCTGCTCTTGTCCAAAACCTAGGTTCCTTTCCTACCAACCATTCCCATGCCTTTATGTTTAATTTCTTGATCTTCTCCATTTCAAACTGAAACTCAGACATGTTAGTGGCCCTAGCAGCTGCCCACATGCGATCCTTTAGTAGCTTACCTTTATAATCCTTACTAAAGTTATTATATAGATGTCGAACACAAAATCGATGGTCCACACCTGGCATGAGCTCATCAAACATTTGTGTTAATCCCTACAACAAAGACATAAAATACAAAATTATTTGATGTATTAGAATACAATTAATTTGGTGTGAATTTATAGCAAGGCACATCATCCAAATTTAAAGAATAAAATAAAATGAAAGTTAAATTCACCTTTTGTTGGTCAGACATGAAGGTCCACCCTTCATCCCTTAAACTTCCAATATCATCAAGCAACCTTTTCATGAACCATGTCCATGAGTCCTTTGTTTCTGCCTCAACCACGACAAATGCAATTGGGTAAACACCATTATTGCCATCCTTGCCAACTGCTGTCAAGATCTGTCCTGGATACTCACCCTTCAAATGACATCCATCAACACCAATGAAAGGCCTACAAGCAGCCAAAAAGCCTCTCTTACAAGCATCCAAACATACATATAATCTCTCAAATTTTGGCTGCAAGTGTGGTTGAGGTCTATTGGTAGAGATTAGTAACGTAGACCCAGGGTTGCTTCTCAACAATTCTTCACAGTAATCCCCCAATTGGGCATATTGTTCTGTAAAAGTTCCGTGCACTAATTCTTTAGCCCTACCTTTTGCTCTAGATGCTTGATACCTACTAATATGAACCTTAAACTTATTTACAACTCGGTCTCTGATAACGGACATCTTCACATTTGGGTCACTCCTCACATCATCCACCAAATGCTTCCCAAGCCAATTTGAAGATGCAAATCTATTCCTTAATCGCCTCCCACAATTATGTTCTAGATTCAATTTCTTCACTATCCAAGTATCTTCATCTTTCATCTTTCCACAATACAACTCAAAAGGACATCTATCTGTGCATTTTACTCTTACCCTTACTTTGTCATTTTTTTTAAACTTTACTGGAACCCCTTTGAAAATAGAGTAGAGTTTGATAGCATCCATGACATCTTTTTTTGTGGCAAACTGCATCTCAAGTTCAAAGTGCACCTCAGAGAAGGATTCTGGTGGATGGTATTGAGGATACCTAGGCCTAGTTTCATCATCAGATGAACTAACTAGACTTGCAGATGTCTCTGACTCCCACTTATCTTTATCCCTATCAGCTCCAAATGTAACAAGTGCACTTGCACTAAGATTAACCCCACTTGCATCAACCCATGTAGGATCAACACCTCTTGCATCAATCCTACTAGGACCAACACCACTTGCACCAACCTCACTCTGACCAACACCACAGGGATCAACCCCACTGCCACCAACCCTACTAGGACTAACCCCACTTGCACTAGCCTTTCTCTTTCTCCCCTCTTTGAGTTTCACCTGCTTATCTTTTCTAAGACACAAGGTCTCATTAGGTAAGCCTTTTACTTTGGAGGCTATTTCACCACTGCTAATATACTGTGCAAACATATCATCGTCGTCACTTTCACTGCATCCAAAATGAACCTTATGAGCACTATCCTCTTCACTAACAGCTCCATCTACTTTATCTCCCTCATCAAGATTACCCCCCTCATTATCCCCATCTTCCCCATCTCCCTCAATACCAATAGCATTCTCATAATCATCTAAGAACATAACGCACACTTCCACTTCATTATAACCCCTAATACACTTCACCATGTTCATTACATCAACATCATTCTCCAAAGGTTTTAAACCACCTGCAAATGGCATAGTAGGCACTCTATACATAAATACATCATTTTCACCATACCCAAAATTTTTGGCCTTATTCCATAGCTCAACAAGTGACATTTCATCAGAATTATTATCTTCATATATCTTTATCTCCCCTCCTTCGTATCTGTATGGATTATTCCTAATCTTCCCCCAATAGTAGAGGGTGATTGTGAAGTCAAAGTCATCCATCTCTACAACAAGAGTAAGGAATTTACCATTAAAAATAGACATAGCAAAGGGCTGGATTATTTTTAAAAAGTTACTCTACAATTTGAATACAAATCAAACAATAAAATAAAGAATCATCATTTAAGCTGTAAAGTTATTTTCTATGTATGCAGGCCATTTTGTTGGATGCCTTAAGGGATAAAAATTGAACCAAATTAAAAATTGCCTCCTAAGTCCTAATATTCACAACTGGTAATACTTAGACAAAACCAAATTAGATTTGCCAAGTTATACATGTATTACTCAAACAAAACCAACAAGTAACATTTGGATAATTATACACAAAACCTGTAACATTCACAACTGGTAACATTTGGATAATTATACACAAATAACATATTTACACAATAAAACTGATTCTGTCAAACAGAAAGTTTCAACATTTCAGCACAATACAGAAAAAACAACAAAGCTGCAAAACCTCAGACACTTCCTCAAAGCAGTTGATTATCATACCCTATTTAGCAATATTTAAGAAACCAAAAACCATGGAATTCTAACTAATACTATGCATGAATACAACATTTAAACAATAAACAATATGTGGTCCTCCTTGTATGATATTATTGACTTACAGACACAAATGGGTCCACCATTACTGATGTGGTACTGATATGTATATATTTATTCAAAAATAAACTTTTCTGACCTACACAACACATATAATGACATAAAATAATTTGGCACTTTATAATTTCAAAATAAAGAGGAATCATATAAAATTGTATGCACTTGGTGATAATTTTGTTTGACTTGAAACAGACAAACACGTGAAGTTTCATATATGGCCTAAATGGGTTGCACAGCCACATTTACAAATGGCCTAAACGGGTTGCACAACCACATTTACAAACACATGAAGTTCTACATCATACCCAAATTTGCTTCTCATACCTTATAATTTCGTATTCTGAATCTAACACATATGCAAACACTGGAAAAAAAAAAAATCTTACATGGACCTAAATGGAGGTGGCTGTCGCCAGCGGCTGCAAGGGCAGTGGCTGTCGCCGGCGGCTTCTAGGGCTTGTGCTGTCACTGGTGGCAGCTACGGCTTAGGCTATTGCCGGCGGTGGCTAGGTTTAGCTTCTTCCCTCTCTCCCCTTCTCTCTCATTATGGGTTTACAGCAGATAGAAAGAGATTTTTTTGGTCTCCACCGGCGGCGGCTAGGCTTGGGCTTGGTCTCCACCGGCGGCTAGGCTAGGCTAGGGATTTTGTCTCCACCGGCTGTCAATCCCCCTTCTTTCCCCTTCTCTCTTTCCGTCGTGCGTCAAATATCAGCTTTGTTTTTGTTTTTAATCAGGGCAAAGCTTTTTAATTTTATTTGATCATAGGTGGAAATTTTTTTTTTAATTTTTTAATTAAAAACATGCCACGTCATTAAAAAAATGCCAAGTCATTGTTTTATTAGCCACGTAAGTAACACCGTTAATAACAGTTAGTAAAAGAACCAATACAACTCAGTTTTAAAACTTAAGGGACTAATTGTGCTCGCTTCAAACTTGAGGGACCAATTGCGCACACAAGGTAAACTTTAGGGACCAATAGTGCAGTTTTGCCTAATTAAAAACTAGCTTATAATCTAGTGCTTGCATACTCATTGATTCATTTAAAAAAAATCAAAATTAGATCCATATTAAAGTTTATACCTAAGTTGAATCTTGTTTATGGTGATTTTTATATTTTTGTCAACTCTTCAAAAGGTTTTGTAAAGATATTATTTGATAGCGTATGCAAATTTGTTTTATGTATACATTATTCAAATAAGATATGGACAACTATTTTTTAGGACATAGTACACTTGGTATACTTTTTCATTGAAATTCATATATGAACTAATAATAAATTTTTGTGAAAAAAATCTAAATTAGTTTTAAATGGACTTAAGATATAAATATCATTATTACTCATTCAAAGTTTTACATAGGACTATTTTAATAAATATCTAATTGAGTGCTTTTTTTTTTAGTTTAGATTTATAAATATACATTTAAAGACAATTAATAAAAAATTTAAAATGTAATGATATTTGGCATAAAAGTAAAGCCTATTTAAAAATTAAAGATCCTTAGCATCAAAGCAGTGGGTAATTAGAAAAACATTTGGCACGAAATAAGAATGCAATTAATTATTATTTTTTTTGAGAAAATGCAATTAAAATTTTTTGGATTTTTATAAAATTATTAATTCAATATATATTAATGTTATATAATATATAATGTAAAGACCTACCAGTTGTTTTATAGCATTCTATGGCTTAGAGCATCAGCATTCATTTCTCTCAATTCTATCATATTTTACCATCTAAAAAGCTACTTTATTATTTATACCATACCATTTTTCAACATACCCAACATCAAAACTTTTATTATTCTATTCTACTCTTTAAAATAATATATACACCCAATAAGTTAATATATCCTATTCTCTCCCATCTCTCTCCTCTCTCTAATTCTTAACTCTCTTCCACTGAAACCACCACCACCTCCACCTCCACCTGCTTCACTGCCCATCACCCACCACCGCCAAAACAAAACCCACAAATGACCAACAAAAACCCAACAAAATCTCCATGCCCACGATCCCACGATCAACAAAAACGCCGATCTCCATGACCAACAAAAACCCAGCAAAAATGCCGATCTCCACATCCCATGATCTCCATGCCCAACGACGATCTCTATGCCCAACGTCGATCACCACACCACACCAAACCCACTTCCACTGTCGACCCAATTGCCACAACAACTCCACCAATCTCTAAAGAAATCCAAGAAATCGTGGCCCACCCAGCGAAAAAACCCAGCCACCACCACGCAAAACCACCACGGCATCGGCTAGCAACCACTACCCATTTACAGTACCCACCACCATTCCAACCACCAAAACCCACGCCGACAACCACCAAGAGAAACCCACGCTGATTCGAACCCATGCCACCCACGACAAACCCAAACAAAACCCATGGCAAACCCACAACCCAACACCGATCTCCACACCACATCCAAACACCGATCTCTGCGCCAAACCCCAAACGCCGATCTCCACGCCACCACATTGATCTGCAACGAGAGAGAGAAGAGAAATAATGAGTGGGTGGTGGCTTGCCATGGCTGGTGACAGTGGGTCAGGCCATGGTGTGGTGGCTATGGGGTTGAGTTTGAAGAGAGGAGAGCAGAATGAGAGAGAGAAGGAAGATAGAGAAAAGAACGGAAAAATGAGGGAGAGAGGAGAGAGGAGAGAGACAATTAAAAACTAATTTTTTAGAAATACAATTGAGCTACAGTAGTATCTTATTAATAAGATGCTACTGTAGCTCAATTGTAAATTTTTTTACAATTTTGATGGTTTACAATTTTTAATGCTGGGGTATTTTTGACTCTAATGACAAAATATTCCTTACATTTCTCATTTGCTATTTTCAATGGGATGCTCTTATAGTCTTCAGCTATTAATAACATGGGAAATTTCCTAATTGGACTGTACTGTACATGAGTCATGAGTGCGCGACATAATTTAGTGGTTCAACCCATTTTAAACATTTGAATAGACTTAGAGAATCCCTTTTGCTGAGAAATAGAGTTTAGAGAATCTTCTTTTTGCTTTCTGGTCTGTCGATGATGAAATAAGCAATATATCAGATTATCAGAATAGGTTTTGAATGAATTTACAGCCACCCATACAAGTTACAACTTTGGAATATGACTCGTACAAAAGATATATAAAAAAAAATTATGAGCATAGCTTTGAACTGTGCTGACCTTTATTAAATAGGAAAAAAAAAGAAAAGTGGCACAAGCAGAAATCATCATGCTTGCTCACCACCAGTAATAGACTAATTGATATTGATCACATGCATGTATGTATTCTTCGTTTTTCTTTCATATCTAAAATTATGTTCTTTTTTCGTCTCCTTAATTAGTGTATCATTTTTTGCTACATTTTTTTTTTAATACAAGATAAAATTCTACTCCAACATAATCCAAGTGTACGTATGTGTGAAACTCCCTCCTAGAGACTTGAACCCCGGCCCTTACCCCCTACACTTCATAAGTACTTATACTTGTAGAGTGACCATCGCACCAAGGGTGTGCGGTGGTTTTTTACTACTTCTAATGGTACTAATTTCTACTTCCTTGACTTGAAAGTTACTCTTCTTCATAAGTGCTTTAATTACATTCAGTTGCGGCTCTAGGAATATTTTTTATAGTGGTCACTAAGAAACTTACATTATACAAAATTTAATAAAAAAACAATTTGAATGTATTAACGTCAACCACTGCGCACCCTTAGTGCGGTAGTTACTCCACATGTATAAATACTTGTAGGGTGTAGGGAGCAAGGGCCGAGGTTCAAGTCTTCAGAAGAGAGATTCACACACATATACACTTAGATTAGGTTAGAGTAAAATTCTATCTTGTATATATAAAAAAAAGAATATATTGACGTCACCAAAAAAACACATAAATATATACATGAAAACAATTTTTTTATACTAGCAAAGAGAATAAGAAAAAAAAAAAAAGACTAATGAAAGATAAAGTGCAAATTGATATATGTTAATATGAGAATAATAAAGTGATCGCAACAATTTCATAACAAATCTTATGCAATAAATTGTTAGCTTGTTATTGGTGGGTAAAACATGTCAATATTGAACCCAAATTAGAATCAATAACAGCTTACCATATAAGATTTATTGTGAAATTATTGTGAAAATATTATGGATACAGCATTACTCTTATATTTATTGAATTCAAATTTTTATGATTCTCAAGTAAAAGTGTTTGAAATTTTTATTAGGGTAGTCAAAATAGATTAATTTAATATATAATATATTTTCTAAAAGTATATATATACATTTTTTTTCAAGTCAAGACAGTCATAGAACATATTAGCTTAAAATGATTATTTATATAAATTTTTTTTTGCATGTATAATTTTTTTTTTTTTTGGGACAAGTAAGGGTGGACCACCCTCACATACAAGTACAGCCGCCAGTGATTACATTAATACGCTTCATCTATCTTGTTCTTGTCCAATGATTTACAACCTCTTTGTTCTTATTATATATCTTTATGAATTATTAATTCAAAATATCGAAAATATTGTATTTGTTATTTCTTAAACATTAAGTTGTACAGCTCTTTAATCTTTATTTGTCCTATTTTAAACTTATATTCCACTCAATTTAATACCTAATTTATAGCCTTTAAACTATAAAGTATCACTTCAGATTTCCAACTTTGCATTGACTCAAGGTCTAGATTCATTCATTAAAACTATATTGTTTGCAAAAAAGAAATATATATATATATATATATATATATATATATATATATATATATATATATTGTATTTGTTATTTCTTGTCCATTAAGTTGTACAACTCTTTGATCTTTATTTGTCCTATTTTGAACTTATATTCCACTCAATTTTATACCTAATTTATAGCCTTTAAACTATAAAGTATCACTTCAGATTTCCAACTTTGCATTGACTCAAGGTCTAGATTCATTCATTAAAACTATATTGTTTGCAAAAAAGATATATATTCCTTGGGATTTCATACTCACTGACTCACAATAGTTACAACTGACACATCCTTAATAAACTTAAAATACTTTAAGGAGCTCAATTATTTTCTAAAAACCTTTTAACCTCCTGGGTAATTTATCATATGTTTTCTCTATGTCACTAAAAACCATATAAAAATATGTATGGGATTCTCTTTATATGTCCATTAAATGTCTAAGTAAAAAATTGCTTACATGATAATAAATTATAATGATCATGACATAAAATCAAATTGATTATCCAATATTATTATTTTCTTTCTCAACATATATATTCAATGATTCTCTCTTTAATTTTTATAGTATGACTTAATAGTTTAATTACATATATGGTAATATGTACAATTTTGAATATATTTTTTAATTAATTATTGTGCATATATAATATATAATATATATATATATATATATGATAGATATATATATATATATATATGTATATTGAATTACACTTTCTAATATATAAAATATGTCTGTGTTTGTCATACATTTTGTTTACAATTAGTCTGATCCAAAGCTCATGAAAAAGATGAAGGTTGTGATTCCTTGATTGTATGAGTGTAAAATTTAGTAACTTTATTCTTATAAGAATAATATATATAGGCCACTACGTTACGTATTAAAAACAAATTTTGCTTCCTCATAGATTTGATTGGATTCCTATCCGAAAAAAAAAGAAAAAAAAAAAAAGAAAAGAAAAAAGAAAAGGGTTTGATTGGATCGTATAGCAAAGTGCGTTGGTTCTTTCACCATAATTCATCGTCTAAGTAGTGCGTTTCTTCGTACTTTTTGTTTGTGCTTTGAAATAATATAACAAGATATAATGGCAATGCCTAATATATGTAGCATGCATACACATCTAAAGTGTCTATTGAAAGCCAAAATGCATACATACCTCCTTTTAACATAAACACTACTGTAGCTAGAAACAGAAATCTAGGTGGGGTTGGTGAATTAAAATATACTAGCAAGGGATAGACAGGTGGGTTGGTGGAAATAAATAGAAATTAAACAAAGAAACAACAACATCAGCAATAATTATCCCCCACTGTTCATATATTTTTGCACTCTCCAACTCCAATTTTCGCTTCTGAATCTGACTTTAACTTAATTGCATCATGCAATTACTCTAAAAATAATATGGTTGGTCTCAAGCTAGTTAAAAATTCATATCATTGGTAACAAGAGTGGGAAACGGGAATGAACACCTAAATGAGTGTGTTACCATCAACATATATAATATATACTATCTCGAAAAATAAATGATATAACATCAGAAAGAGAGGCTAATGGTGGTGTTTATGCCCTTGCCTAATGAGCTTTTTAAATTATTGTTTTTTTTTTTTTTTTTTTATCTTTTTAAAAAAGTGTTATCACAGTCTTTGACTAAATTATTCCACTCTTTGTCTATAAAATACCATTGAAAACTTTATAGACTGATAGTGGTAATGCGATAGATTAAATTGAATCTGAGACTTTTAAATTTATGTTACGTTCCAGACTAATACACCCTATAGGATAAGTTAAACTTTATTGAACATATATAGATTTAAGAAGGGTTGATTTAAGGTATGACATGATGAAATAGATTAGAGATAAGTATCCAATGACTTTGGTAATTGCTTGTAAGTTGTTAACACTAATGAGAAACTTGCTCGTTCCAAGTTACCACAAACTCAATTAAGATTGGATGATGATGACATAGATAGATATATATATATATATATATATATATATATATATATATATATGTGGTTCCTGTGTAGGTGCAGCAGTCATTTTCATTGGATTTAGGAAGAGCAAATTAAAATGACTAATGGCAACATTACCGTATAGAACAAGTAATATAAGGGAAGGCTAACGCTGCTCACGAAAAGCTTCCAATTGTAATAATGGCGGCACTCACATGTACAGTCTGAGCTGGCTTTGCATATGCGTGAGTGATAGATGATGATAGATCCGTCGTCAAAGCTTCGCTGTGAGCCACTGATGAATAAACTGATCAATGCAAGAAAGGCAACGTGCGTCCCCAACCACCACGACAAAATACGCGGCAAAGCAAGCAACAACCTTACATTTGGCAATATAGTTTGACATTTTGTCTACTGGCTCCCATTTCTGGGTTCGTCCTTATCTTGAAAATGAACATGAACATGAACGTGGTCAACATGCAAGCTAACGTTATATATAGCCGCTTGGAGATCAATTTCACACGATGGTAAAAAAATCATGACTTAGTATGTTCAAAGGAGCAGTATTATATACCCAAAATATATATATATATTTCACCCACAAATTTATAAATTTCATTACAACAGTAAGTATTTTTGTAATTAAAAAATATAATAATCTCGAATTATAATAAATGAAAATGACTAACTTAAAAAAGAAAAAATCTCTAAGCATTTACTCAAATGGTTTAAAATTTACATTCCCATTCTTCTTACACAAATTTTTATCTGATCCATTATCTATACTCTTTAGATTCATTTGAATTGAGAATAATGAAAAAGCAAAGAGAGAAAAGTTGAAAATTCTTGTGCTTTAGAAAAGCTGGGGGCCATTATGTAACGTAAGAAAAATGGTAGATACTAGCCAGGCAATCCCCACTGTAAGTTAACATCTCGATAATCTCTGTGTGTGTTTGTTTTTCAGGAATATTATTTAAGGCAATGCCTATCAATATCATCAGCTTTTTCTACAAACTGTCAAAATTAACACGTACCACAAACTAGAAACCGTTTCCCACCACCATAATTTTCGTATTCTGTATTCACATGTCACGGAAGTCACCTTCCGCGTGGCCAAACAGCTTACGTACGCTATTTTAGTTCTTCATATTATTCTTCCTGAATTTATAGCACAGATGTATAGAATTTGAAAGAAAATTATCTGGATTTTGATTTTTTAATGACGTGAGAAAAAGTATATATAGACAACAAAAATTTATTGATGAAATATAATGCTAATTTTTTTTTTTTTATCAAAATGATTTACATTTCATTCACTAACTTGTACTATTACATTATTGGACATATAAACTTTATTAATATGTTGATGATTTGAAATGATTGTGCAAGATTTTATTTTATATGCATAAATTGCTAGTGCTTTTGTTAAATTAAAATTTTCAAAACTCTAATCTATCATGTATTTTATTTAAGCCTGGTTAAAATTTAAATCATGAAGCATTAGAAAATTTTTGTCTGGTCGAAGTAAATTGTGAAAAATGGAATAGATCGAATATGATTCATTTTTGTGTGGTCGTTATAAAAATTGATTTAAACAAAATATTGGATTTTAGATTACTACAAGGAGAATTACAACTTCTTCAATTGAGCCATTGACGTGCATATGTGTTAAAGTAACAATCTTTCGAAAAAGTTAGCAAAAAAAGAAAAAGAAAAAAGAAAAGGACAAGTTCATACTTCATATACAAAAATGAATAATACAGTACTACTCGAAAATATTTGGAAAAGTGATATGTTGTATATCTTCCCAAACTCACACAATATCTTTGCATCAAGTGACTTAACTTGCAGTTTACAGATTCTTCTAATATATATATATAAGCACACAATTGTGCCTGGACTCAAAGATAGACGTGGGCTCAGGCCCAATGAGCTTTAAATAATAAAATTTGTAAAGTGTGGATTTGAAATCTAGTTTTAGGGGTATTGGAAACTTGATAAGCAGGCTAGAATGCCACCATCCTTGCAAATGATAAACAAATATGACAAGGGAACCTTCTCGGACGTGAGCCGAGGACGACTTGTGTATTGCTTCTCTTTTATTTCAAAAAATACAGTTCTTAGTTCTTTTTTCTTGCTAACTGATAGATCCCCCTCTTCTTTTCTCCCCTCTCTTCTTAAATATTCTTCTTCTTCCCTCTTACATCCACATGTCACACAAATCTTATCCTTTAGTCTCTCTCTCTTCCACCACCTTCTTGAAATCTTTAAATAGTAGCAAGAAAGTTCAATTCTACTGTTCAAAGGTCATTTCCCCATTAATGCGGCCAGGAAGGTAGGTGCAGGGTCTTTAATGTGAAGGTAGCAGCATTTTTCTCAAATATTTCCATCACGTCGTTGCCTCTAGAGGGTACTTGAATCCTCTTTTTACCCAACAATTCTTCCAGAACTCTACCTTTAATTTCCTTGGCAAATCCCAGGGTGTTCGCCGGGCCCATCTGAGGAGACCTTCGTCCTCGGATGGTTCCTCGGATGTCTGTAGTGTAAGCTGACTCGTGGGCCTAGGGTCCCAATGACAAAAACAAACTGGTACCAATTGATCAAGCTCACGACCTATTTGTTTATTTTATAAATCTTACCCCCCACAATATATATTTAAAAATGTGACTTTGCATCTATTTTATACAATAAAAATTATTCAATAATATATTTAGTTGCATTATACCTTTTTCATTTACAAAAAATATGCATGTGGATCCAGCACATGAAATCCACATGTTTGTAAAATAAATGCGTAATTAATTAGATATATGAAATAATTTTTCACACACCTATATTTGGTATGTCAACTAGTGATGAAAATGCATCTCATAAGTAACATTCCATAAAGGCATTGATATGAAAATGAAGATCAAGTTGCATCATGTTTATCTTTTGATAATTTGATCTAGTCCCACCTAATCCCAATTTTATTTTTAATTTCAAGTTGCATCATGTATTTTTAATTTCTATTTATTTGTGTGTGAGCCAAAACGGTGCGTCTAACTTGTGAGAAAAAGCAAAAGCAAAAACAAAACTTGAAGGGAGATGAAGCACAATACCTAAGAGAGTAAACGGGTGATTTTCTTCGGCTTTATCAATTGATTTTAATTTTCAATATATGTTTGTTTCCAATCTTTGTTTCTATGTAAGTCAAATCAAACATGAGATTTAAGCCCTAAATTTGTTAGAGAGTTTTTTTGGATTTTGGTTTGGTTTTTCTATTACTCGCCCACGAGAAAAGTTGTTCTTTATCTTTTGATAATTTGATCCAGTCCCACCTTATCTTTTGATAAGTTGAATAAAAAATAAATTATTAACCTCAAAGTAAAAAAATTATGCAATTGAAAAAAAGGAAAGCAAAAAAGTGGTATTGATTGGGTCTAACTTTTTACTAAAATATTTGTATCTTTTAAGTCTTTTTTTTTTTAGTGACAGTAATTAGATTTTTTTTTTTTTTTTTTTTTTTGTTGAGAAATGGACACACAACTTTTTTTTTTTTTTAATAAAGAGCTTCTTAGAGTAGTTTTACACTTTTACTTTTTCTTTTTGAGGAACTACTTGGTGAAAAGTTGTTTCAAGTATTCAAGACTTTTAAACTTGCGGAGAAATTTACGAGAAAATTGACTTTTTCTCATGGTGACCGTCATGTCACCCTCTCTTATCCCTTTAAATACGTACTCTCCAACCAGTTTAAACGTTTCACATATCAAATAGAAGAGTCTTGAGTGAGAATTGAGAAAGCCACTCAAAAAAAGCTTATATAGCGTCAGACAAAAGCTAAGGATTCACATTCATTACTTTTGTCGGCTATATACCTATATATATATATATATATATATATATATATATATATTTGTCTCTTCATGAATCAATCTTGATTCATGACCATTTTTTTCACAGTGGAATTACATGAAACATTCTTGAAGGAAGAAGGGAAGGAGATTTATTTCTATAAGTGAAAAAGATGAAGTTTTGTAAGAAATATCAGGAGTACATGCAAGGCCAAGAGAAAAAGCTACCTGGGCTTGGCATCAAGAACCTCAAGAAGATCTTAAAGAAGTGCCGGAGTGATTTGCAGTGTCACAATGGCATTGATCGGGTCCTTGGCAACCAAACATGTCCTGATCATTGCACAGGTCATTTGAAAGAAGAAAAAAAAAAAAAAAAAAAAGAAGCTTTTTTACACATTTTTGTTAATTTTTTATACTACAGTTTATATACTTGGGTTAATTTTCTGGGTTCTTGTTCTTTTCCCCAATCTAGATCGGTCTTTTGGCTAATCTGTTGGATTTTACAAAGGTGGTGAATTTTTGCATGTGTTATTCGTTGCACAATTTTAATCTGAAATATAGTCCATAAATTGCAGTTGTTATTTTTAAGGAATAATCATACATGCAATAGAGAACTCTCACAAATGGGCTTTTTAGATAAAAGGCAAATGATGTATGATTCCTTGTTTCATTTTGATGTGCCTTCAAGATCTTCTTTGACTCTCTTTTCTCAGGCTTAATGTTCTTTTTCTTCTTTACTAAAATCGTATAAAAAAAAATTTTATAATGACAGCCAGCTTTGTGTGTGTGTGTTTGTTTTTTTAACTAATTTTTTTAAGGCAATTGATGAGTGCAGAAGAACTTATCAGAACTAGAATCAATTGCGCTAGAAGAGACAATGAAACTGCAGGCTCTAAAACATATTTGTGGTGAAAACTTTGTTCTTAGCTTGATCATATGACCTTTTGTTTGTTTTTGTGTGTTGTGGTCCAAATATGACTGCTGTGTTTTCATTCTGGAACCTTTAAAGAACTTCCATAAAGGTTAGATGCCATTCTGAATTAGAAAAGTTCTATTATACGCCGTGGGGGAGGGGGAGAATTATGTTTTGGGAAGCCATGGTACTTTGTCTAGATTGCAACATCTTAAGTACAACAAATGAGACTAAACAACTTAAGGATTCCTAATTCCTATTTTTCTATGGATATTTGCAGTGTGCGATGGAACCTTCTTTCCTTCTCTTCTCAAGGAAATGTCTGAAGTAGTAGGTTCCTTTAACAAGCATGCACAGAGATTGCTTGAGCAACATCTTGCTTCTGGCTTTAATAAGTGCTTTATGTGGTTCAGAGGCAAGCAACGAAAGAACCAATATGTTACCTTAATCCAAGAAGGAAAGGAACTGGTTACTTATGCACTGATAAATGCCATTGCAATTCGGAAAATATTAAAGAAATATGATAAGGTATATACATATCCTACTCTGTGTATTGCATATTAATTTCAGGATTTGGTTATATACTCTGGCTTTTGTTGTTGTGTATAAATTTACCTCAATATCATTTTTGAGCATAGGTTCATTACTCTAAGCAAGGTCAGGCCTTCAAGACACAAGCCCAAAGCATGCGCATTGAAATTCTTCAGAGTCCCTGGCTCTCTGAGCTCATGGCTTTCCACATCAACTTAAGAGAAAGCAAGATCAAATCTAGAAACGCACCTGGATTTTTTGAGGCATGCAACCTCACATTTAATGATGATGGCAAACCATCACTTACTTGTGAGCTATTTGATTCAGTCAAAGTTGACATCGATTTGACTTGTTCTATATGCCTGGTAAGTTTCCATTTTTCATCTTTAAGGAGGAAAATTACCAGCATGTTGTGTACACAGGACTTGCATCAATCATGTGAAATTGTGATCCAGACTTAAATTAAACACATCAACAGAATTTCTGGGTTTGTGGATGTGCCGTGATCTTTTTTGCTACACCAATGAGCTATAGCTCAACTGACACTTTCTTCTCCCACAATAATGGGATAGAGGGTGGGGTTCTGGGTTCAAGACCCAATGGCTGCGTGTGTAGCTTACCAATAAAAAATAATATTTTTTTTCAACTAGGATATATTCTAATACAAAACATTCACTACCAATACTGAAATCTCTATTAAGATACCTTTTTAAAATACAAATTTGATCATGAAATAGCTTAGGCCCTATCTGCTTCCTAATATTAACTCTTGTGCTTTATTATAAATTTCCCTTCTGGCCTCAATGCAATAATATGGCTGGGTTTTAGATATTCAGGCTCCCACACACTGTGTCTGGATTCAGTTCTCTCCTATCCTATAGTTTTAAAGAATCATATTTGGTCAGTGTAAAACATCCATGATTATTAGTTTTATGGAGGGACAATGCTCTGTCATTATTCAGTGAGGCCCTTCATTAATTGGTTTAATATGATTTTTCCCCTAACAGGACACAGTCTTTGATCCATATTCCCTCACTTGTGGCCATATATTCTGCTACATGTGTGCTTGCTCATCTGCATCAGTGTCAATTGTTGATAAGCTAAAGGCAGCGGAGCCTAAAGGAAAATGCCCTCTGTGCCGAGAGGTAAGTTAATATCTTTACAAGCCTTTGCATCTTGGTTCATTCCAGTGACAAAACAGTGGGGTTGGATTGGGGTAGGTCCTAAATTCAAGCTTTGCAAACCAATGTATCTTTCTATTGTTGGACTCAGATAGGTCTTCCTGTTGTTATCATATGTAACTTACAATAGCAAATGAAATATTTTCTTTCCTTTAGCAGATTCTCTGGTGATGTTGCAGTGCTGAGTTGCAATGCACCTTTGCAATAAAATATTAAATCTTCACTATTTAATTCCTTCTGTTGATTTCAGGCTGGAGTTTATGAAGGGGCTGTACCCTTGGAGGAGCTTAGAATTCTATTAAGGCGGAGGTATGCATTTTTTGGTTCCTTCCTTTAAGTTATTATACCTCTTGTTTTAGTAAAAGTTAGCAGGATTCCATACCAAGAGCCTTGTAGCTCAATGGTAGTGCCTAGTTCTCTCATGGGGAGAACCTGCGTTCAAATACCCCCAACGTCACTTGTTGCAACTTGTAAGCAGAAAAAGTTAATTCGATTCCATTCTCGAATAAGTTACTTTCCTAGCTTTCCTTTTTCTAAACTGGTGGGATATGGTGGTGAATGGTGATGACTGATGAGGGTGTAAATTGAAAACATAGAAAAGCAAAATAAAAAAGATTGAATGGACACATGTTGCCAATGTTGTTACCTCTTGTAAGTTCCTTACTCTAACATGCATATTTGAACAGGTGCAGTGAGTACTGGGAGGAGCGGCGTCAGGCAGAAAGAGTAGAGAGGATGCGGCTGATAAAACAGCACTGGGATAACCAAACAAAGGCAATAATGGGCATCTAATTGGGCAATCCTGTTACTTGGCAGTGTTTTCTACGTAAAAAATGGGAAAATTTGGCATTTTTATGGGTATCTAATTGGGCAATCCTGTTCATTGGCAGTGTTTGCTATGTAAAAACTAGGATATCATAAATATGATATCATAGACGTATCCGTAAATAAAGGAAATTGTAGCCAGCCTTGTAGCTGGGTATGATACTTGTATATTGCTTGTTTTGGAATAAATTAGATGTACAGCTTTCATGTATACTTGTTACAATGTGTTTTTATTTATTGGAATCGTTTGTGATGGTCCAGCTTAACCAAATGGAATACAGTCTGAAATCTATGTTGGTTTACAGTCATAAATGGAAGAAGAAAACAGTTTTTGACATAGCTTCTCAGCATAATTCAGCAGCCAACACGGCAGCAGTGAGCACAAATTCAGGACAAGCCCCAGTATTAGGCTAGTCCAGCACGAGCCAATTAAGGCCATGTTAATAAGCTACAAATTTACACACAATGCCATTACTGTTAGAGATTTAAGACTCTTGTTCACTAAAACACTTTATACATGGAAGACTCAATCTGCCATGTTAAGTCAAATTGACATTTGCACCATGACCTGAATGGATTAGTTGCTCTTGCTGCATATATATAAGAGCACAAAGATAAGGAGACTAATCACTGAACAAAAATCATTGGGTAACACTTAAGTACAATACTTTTGAGTCCTGTAAATTTGATTCCCCAATCAAATTCAAATACCTGGTTGCACTGACAAAAATTATTTGCCCCACTCTTAATGTTTCACTTCACAATTCATACTCTACCAAGCGTCTATACCATTGTCTCATAACCTTTAAGATCAGTTAAGTATGGTTAGTGAAGTTACCATATACCATTGTCTCATAAACTTTGAGACCAGTTAAGCACTGTTAGCGAAGTTACCATATATCGAGCTGGTCTTCCATGCAGTTGAAAGACGGACAAACTTGAGATGGATTGGAAAGGCCTATCATCCACACACATGCCCATAATGGATGAGAATTTTTGGCCGCCCAATACCCACCCTGTATGTAAGGATTTAGTATTTTGTGTTACTTATCACTCTCACATGGAAATGGACCTCAACAAATACACATAATACCACCACAAAGGTACAAAGAATGTTCTAAAAGCTATTGCAGATCAATCAAAGCTAGTGAACTACAAGTGCATGCAACCGGTGGAAGGTTATCATCTTCAGTTAGCTCAATGTCAATTTTAATTTTGTTTGGGATCAAAGAGGCAAAATAACAGAGCTGCAGGGAGCTCTGTGTCTTTATGGATCCTCTAGGGCCTTGGAAGTTAGAATCTTCCTGATTGCGTTTCTCATGTGAGCAGTAAGGGTTACAGGTTGTAATTGTTTTCTATTAGCCAAAAAAGTTAAAAAAAAACACCCCCCCCCCCCCCCTCTTTTTTACCCCTAATCTGCCTCCTCTTCCAACACCAGGCCAAGGTCGATGCCACCATTCATATATATATCCATATGTGCAGGATCAACACCAAAAACCATGGATATTCAAAGACAAATACATAATCTTAGAGGGCTTTATTAGCCCCCAAGGAATGGGAACTGAACAACCAAACCATATCCAAGTCCGGATGAACTAGTGAAAAAACATCACTGATTAACCAAGTTCCATATTACAGTAGAATAATTTTTCTTTTCTTTTCTCTTTTCTTTTGAATAAAGTTAACATCATACAGCAAATTGAGACAGCAAAACAAAATAGCGCAGTTCCAAGGCATCCCAAAGACATTGCTGCTCAAAAAGGAACTACTCTCAACTAGAAAGTATTAAGGGATTCCTTTCAGTTTTTTGCCAGTATTAAGGGATTCCTCGTATTTCCGTACATATTATACCTTTTGCAAAGTTTCTCCAGAGTTGCAACTGAATGCTGCATGGCATTTAGCTTTGAATCCATGAACATCCTCTGCCAAAAAAAAAAAAAGCTTGAGCAAGGGAAAGTGCTGATTTCACAAAATTTTAAGATCTAAAATTGTGTCCTACCTCATAATCGTCTCCATATTTCTCAACCAGCCTACTGATATGAACACGCTGGATTGTGGTCAAAGGCAGAGGAGGTGCAGATTTCCCATCTTTTCGCTTCTTTCCCAGTGCCGATTTCAAATCTATACAGCCGAAAAAGAAGTTATTGAATCAACCATTATCAAGGAATGCACTTATCCAAAAAAAAACATTATCAAGGAATGCTAAAGGACAGAACATATAAAAATAAAAAATTAAAAATTAAAAAAAAAAAAAAAAAATGAAAGTTTTATAAAGAGAGATTTGTACATTTTACATCTACAATGTGCAAAATAGCAAACCACCTTCATTAATCACTTCCCACAACAAGCTCAAATTAGTTGATACCATCAACCAACAGAGATTTATACATTTTACATCTACAATGTGAAAAATAGCCAACCACCTACATTAATCACTTCCCACAACAAGCTCAAATTATTTGATACCATCAACCAGCAGGCCTCTAAAAGCAACTCATCCACATTCAGAGAGTCCAATTTGAGGTGTAGAACATCTTATATGTTAGCAGAGGACTGGTGAGGATTTCATTCACCTTGGACAGAAGATGGGAGGGAATATTTGCTTCTCCTAAACCATTTAGGCTTCTAAGAAGTGTTATTCTACAGATTCTTGCACACCAACTAGATGGAGTAGCAGTCAGAAATTTTACTAGGGACACTATAAGGTGGCTGAATTCAAACAATTTCAATAGAGAAGGTATACTTCAATATTATTATTATTTCCTTTTGATTGGTCAGTAAAACATGCACACAAAAGTGTTTTGCACCCACGACAGCACCCTCCTTCCTGTTCTTATCATTGAATTGAGCTCATTGGCTTCAATAAAAGCTAAACTTACCAGGTTGAGAAAAATTCTTTATTCTAGCGTGAAAAAAATAATAATAATAATAAGAGCTCTAAATCAGTGGGCAAAAGCAAAAAGTCACTTCATCCAGTCCAACTGATAATTATTATCGTCACAAAGTTAGTGCTGGATATTTAGTCAGATTTCCCAGCAAATAGAAAAGAAACACAATATGTTTAAAACAGGGCATTCCCAGCACAATTAGAAAACTAAAACAAACTTAAAAGCTCAAGTAACCAACACCCAATTGTGCATAAATTACAAAATTAACCGATTTCACCTCGAATATGAACAAAGCCCCCCAATTTCACTTCGTATATAAATAAATACCATCGGTGCCACGTCAACAACACAATAAATAAATAAATACACTTTTTTCGCTTTGTCCATTAGCTGTAGCATCACTCAATACCTAGGAATCACTAGTACAAACAACACTAGTAAGGCATTTCAAATTGAAACAACAAATGAAGTGTCCATGCTTCCCTAACCTATATGAAACATTTCAAATTGTGTCTTACAATATTATGATCACATTTTCTTTTCTTTTCGGATTTCCCTAGACTATATGAAACATCTCAAAATTCAAAAATTAAAATTAAAAAAAAAAAAAAATCTTCAATTTCCTATATTAATTTTTTAATTGCAAAGTTATCACCAAAAGTTGTACTGTATTGTAAATTACTACAATTTAAAATTAAATAACTGAAAATTGGAAAAGAGGGAGCAAGATTAAAGAACAGACCGTCTTCTTCGAGATCGCTGCCGGAATCGAAGAGCTCGAGCTCGTCGGCTTTGACTTGATCGGACGGCTGAGTCGGCGGAACATTAAGAGAGTCGCTCTCGATGAT
This sequence comes from Castanea sativa, assembly GCF_040712315.1. Taxonomy (NCBI): domain Eukaryota; kingdom Viridiplantae; phylum Streptophyta; class Magnoliopsida; order Fagales; family Fagaceae; genus Castanea; species Castanea sativa. Next base: position 26,706,655 of record NC_134022.1, read on the forward strand.
GTGAGAGGTGCGAGATCGAACGCCGAGAAAGTTAGGGTTAGAAACGACGCCGAAGGACTTGTAGTTTTGGATGACGCTGGCCTTGTCGTCCCAATTCGAAGGGTCTTGATCGACAATGGAGCGGAGCTTTGGAGGAACGTTGAAGGCTGGCTTGAATACGTGTGGGTTTTTCTTCAGTTGACCCACTCGGACCTTTGACTTCGACCTCTTGTATTTTCTTCGTGACCCGCCCATCTCTCTCTCTCTCTCTCTCTGGTTTGTATGGCTTGCTAGGGCAAGATGAAGAGGAAAGGTATGGTTTTTTGTTGGGGTTTATCAGTTCAACCTTTTAGGGTGGGAAACGAGTGCGAAACGGTGCGTTTTGGTTTAGCACGTATGGACGAAATTAAATGAATAAATTGGAATTATGAAACTTAAAATTTGGAATTATTTTTATTTTGGTCCATTAAATAAGTTAAATTTTATATTTTTCATTTTCATTTATGAATTTGATTCGAATTTTAAAATGGTTTTCCGTACATTTCCATAATTAATTTGACCATTAAATGCCAACAAAACAAATTCTTATATATATATATATATATATATATATATATATATATATATATATATATATGAGATGGGTTCAAGTTACACATTTTTTAAATCATTAGATTTAGAAAGATCTAACGGTAAAAAAAAAAAGACCCCATTAATATTAATATTAATATTTTGATTAGGATTTCATTAATTATCTTTCATTTATTATATTTTATAGGTATTTGACTATTTCTAAACCTAAAAAAAAGTGTGATATTTGACTCTCTTTATGTTTCTCTCTCTCTCTTTTTCCTCCACCGTCTTCTTGATAATAAAGGGTGTGTGAATGTGAATTTCTTTGAAAGATTTTGGGTGCAGATCAATGGGTTTCATATGCAACCTGGAGACTAAAAGCCAATAGCATAAAATTTGGATATGAAAACATTTAAAGCTTGAAATACAACCAAAAGAAGGAAAATTGAGTTATTTTATACAAAACCTAGATAACTTAATGCTCCGTTTATTTTGATGGAAAGTTTTGTGTAAAGATAGTTTTCCATGTTTTCTAATGTTTGGTAGCATAAAAAAAAGACGAGTCAAAAGAAAACTATAAAAAATATGACTTATTTTTAGAGATTGTTTTCCATTAAATTTTTTTGGAAAATAACTATATCTCACAGCAAATTAAATAGAGGAAGTTAGGAGGTTGTTTTTCCAATCATTTAAATTTGTTACCAAATATTAGAAAATGAGATAGTTTTATAGAAAATATTTCTTAGAAAATGACTCGTTTTCTAGAAAACGTCATTGCTGAAACAAATTTGTTTGCAATATATGAAATGGCATTTAAAGCTTTAGAAGCTACTCAAGCTAGTAAATACAGATGCAGATTAAAGTGATCTTTATGTGTTTTAAGAAAAACCCAACTGAGTATGTGATTAAATATGAAGTAAGGCAAGGTTGCTACAGAAGAATAAATTATAAGGCTTTTTTTTTTTTTAGTGGTCTTATTTTGTAGAAAAAAATTATTTTTTTATTTATATATATATAATTTTTATTTTAAAAATCTAATTTATAAGTGAATAAATCAATTTGAAAATTGATAAGAGAGTGGTCCTATTTTTTAGGCAATATTTTGGTGGGAGTTAGAGTTACATTTTTATCGGATTGTCCTTTAGTTTTGTCTCTACTTAAACATAAAGCTGTAGGGGCATTTTTTTTATTTAAAAAAATGAGGAATTCAAACAGGGGAAGCCCTTTCAATCACGTTGCTCATTGGGAGTCCTTTCAATTTCAGTGTTCCGTTGTTTTTTTTTTTTCCTGCCGGCAACCTATCCATAGAGGTGGAACAACGGTGGAGGAGTAAAAGACAATGAGAGAAACATAGAGAGAGAGAGAGAGAGAGTCAGATGTAACACTTTTTTTGGGTTTAAAGATAGGTATAAAATATAATAAATAAGAGATAATTAAGGAGATCCTAATCAAAATGAGGGTCTTTTTTGACCATTGGATCTATTTAAATCCAATGGTTTTAAAAAGGGGTAACTCTTTAGAGTTACACCATGTGTAACTTGAATCCATCTCTCTCTCTCTCTCTCTCTCTCTCTCTCTATATATATATATATATATATATATTATATATATATATACACTACTATTTAAGGGGCTTCTCCTATTTGAATTCCTCATTTTTGTAATTCTAAAATGCTCTTATATCCCTATATTTAAGTAGAGACAAAACTAAAAGACAATCTGGTAAAAATACAATTCTAACTCCTACTAAAACATTGCTTAAAAAATAGGGTCACTCTCCTGTTGATTTTTAAATTTTTTTTTCCACTTATAAATTAAATTTTCAAATAAAAATTATATATATATAATAAAAACACATGTTTTTTTTTTGCTACAAAATAGGACCACTAAAAAATAAAAACTCATCGCATGCACGAAGCGCATGTGATGAGGCTAGTACATAGTTTATAATTATTCATATTTCTCTCTCCCTCTTAAGGTCAAATTAGTCACAAACATGAGCATAATTGCAAGAAAAAATATGTTCCGTAATATTGATAATTGGCGTAAATGCACTTTTGGTCCCTTCATTTTGAAGTCATTTTTATTTTGGTCCCTAAATTTTTATTTTACCATTTTTAGTCTCTAAAATAAAAAATGCTTTCCATTTTAGTCCTTACTGTCGCTAACTTAACGAAAATTGCTAATGTGGCAAATGGAGTGCACTGTTGGCAGATGAAACACTGGCGTGGTCATTAAAAAAATATTAAAATATTTTTATTGACATTTAAAATATGCCACTTAAGCATTTTAATTTTTTTTTTTAAAACCACATCAAATAAAAATAATAATAAAAATTTCAAACCTTTTTATTCTAAAGAAAAATGAAGAACACAATTTTTGCTGGGTTGAATTTTCAGATTTGGTTTTGGAATTTTTGGCCATTGAGATCTGATGATTGATGGGTTTCTTGGTTTGTTTTTCTTGTGGGTATTCTAGATCTTTTGGGTTTGCTAGAGATTGGTTTAATTGTGGGTGGTTGGTGATTGTGAACAGAGCCCAAATTTTCTAGCATTTTCTTGCCATTTCTTGTCAACTAAGCACAAAAACAACAAACACAAACCCAAACATCAGCAAGAATACAAACACAAACCCAGCAATCCATTTTCAGCAACTCAAATCCAAACAAAGCAACCAAACACAAACCCAATTCCGACCCCCACCCACCCATCCTATCTTGCAAGAGCTTTCAATCTCCGATCACTGGCTGATGAAGAAGAAAAAGCACTCTCCATTGTTGGAGATTCAAGACCATGGGCTTCAAGTGACATGATCTGTTGGCACATTTATTTTATTTTTTTAACTTTTTCCTTATACACACGTTGTGGAATATACAAATTTCGCTTCTACTTTTTTCTTTTTACAAATTGCTAATTTTAGTTTTATGTGCACTAAATTCTGAACAGCCTTTGAGTTTATTAGCAAGCATAGCATCAAGCAAAATCTCCTCACACCGAATCCTGGCACCATCAAAGTGATGATACTGCAAGAGAGAAGCCAGGGCTAGATATTATGTATATCACCATTCCTACAACATAGTTATTGATTCTGTCATGGTGTGACAAAGGGAATCAAGGGTTTGTATGATTTTCTAGGTTTGTGTTTGTTATTGGGTTCTTTGTGTTTGTGATCCTGTGTTAATGTTTAAATTTGAGTTTGTGTTTTTTGTGTTTAGTTTTGGGTTTGCGCTTTTATGTTCTTGTGTTGATGTTTAAATCTATGATTGTGTTCTTATTTAAAATGAATTACGCTCTGTTTGTTTCACTAGAAAACTATCTATATAGATAGTTTTCCACATTTTCCAGTATTTGGTAGCACCAAAAAAAAAAAAAGTTAACGAAAAACTATCTTTAGTCAATGAAAACCCTAATAAAAATAAGGCTTATTTTCTATGGGATGTTTTCCAATTTTTTTTTTTTGGAAAACAATCTCTCTCTCTCACGCATCACATCTCCTATCAATATTATCTTTTCTTTACCCTCTATAGCCGCGGGAAACAACTTATTTTGGCACCTACTCTCTCTCTCATAGTCTCACGGGAAGCTCTCTCAATTTTCTCCCTTCTTTTTGCTTTTTCTCTCCTCTCATATTTTCACTGTCTCTCCCCCTCTGGTCTCTCCTGTTTTCTCAAATCTCTCTCTATCTATCTCTCTTGGTCAACAATTCTTCCTTGCACTGGTAATATTTCATTCTTCTCTACAAAAACCCCAATACTATAGTTTGCCTTTTGCATTGCTCTCGATATATATAGTAATTTCATGTTTTTATAAGATAAGTTTCTTGATTTCAATTACAGTATTCCCAAGTTTGACATTAATTAATATTAAATTTTATAACCTTTGGCATTTGTTGTGGGGCAGGGGGTAGTTTGAGTTGAAAATTTGTATGAGAACAAATAAACTACAGTTTACGTGTATTATATGGTTTTTGATGTTTGTGTCTGATGATTACGACAGTCAAGCATGTGGGCATGCTCAGACATCCATAATTCTAATTAATAAACTCAATAGATATTTTTTTAACATTACGAAGAAAGTTTGCTATTGAAGATTGTGCTGGATTTTGAGTTTAAATTTATGTACAATCTTACACACTTATGGGCAAACTTTTGCTTTGATATAGTGATTATTGTTATTTACTTGGTATAGTTCAAAGTAGATACGTTTTTTCTGCACACCAAATTCGTAATTGGTTTACGGCTTATTATTTGTAATAAAAATTTATAGAGAATTTCTATAGTGCATTCTATTTCCATGATACAATTTGTTGTTCAGCCTACTCTATTCACAATTTAGTCTCTTAAGATTTGCATGGCTGGTTCTTGTTCGTGTGTGTTTCAGTATACTTGATTTTATTTCTTCTCAATTTGATGGATTCCTATTTGGACTACTGCAGAATTTTGAGCTTGCTTTTATTTTTTTATCACTATAAATTATGCAGATTGTGTAGTGCTCTATTAGTAATATCTGAATCCTCTCTCAATGTTTAGGGAATTAAAATTATTAAAGAGTTTTTTTTTGTCCTTCTTGTATTGAGAACGTTCCTCATTTGGGAATTGGAAATTGAGGAGTGAACTGACTCGGGCATGTCAAAGTAAGGTAATACTTGTTTAGTATCTCAGGTAGAACATCACTAGCAGAGTTAGTTTGCTAGATAAAGCTATATCTGAAACAGCATAGTCAAAGGCAAATGGCAAAGTTAAGGTGCCAAGTCTTTGTATCACAAGAGGCATGAGGTATCAAAAAGTTGCTCACCCAAGTGAAGCAAGGTGCCAAATTCTATATAATGAATTCAAATCATATCTAATACTTATTAGGCACAGTTTGAATTTTTCTAACTGGTAGGAGGCTTTACTAATTAATCTATGTAAGGATATTTGGGCTTAGGGAGGTTTTTCCAAGGGAGTTGGTGATATAGGTGTAGAAGCATTGGATGACTCACCTCTGCTTGTTGATGCTAATGTTGATGGCGTATCCAAAAAGAAGCAAGTTGATCCCTCACATGTGGCCTCAAATGAAACAAGGTCTCATAGGAAACTAAGTCATGCTACTATGATTGAAGATGTTGTTTACCAAGATTTGTCTATACAACTTGGTAAGGTTGCTTCCGCAATATAAAAGATTTCTGAAAATCAACTAAATTTTGGTAGTCTTTATGAAGAAGTTATGAAGATGGATGAGTTTAAAGAAAATATGATTGCCTCTGCATTTGACTATTTAAATGGGGATGAAAAACAAGCAAGGTCATTCATGTTGAAAAATGACAAGCTCCATAGACAATGGCTGCAGAACTTCTTTAACAACTATTTAAGCCAATTTTGATTATGTAGGTGCATTTTTGTTAGAATTTAGGCTTTTCTATTTGGACAATTTGGCATTTTGGTATTTATCAGACTATTTGGACAATTAGATTGAGAAAAATTGATGCTTAGAGTTCCAGAGCCACAAAAATTGCAGTGGTATAGCTGCAATGAGATAATTTTCTAAAAAAAATGAGATAGCTTTCCAAAAAAAATTTGTACATACCAAACACTAGAAAACATTCTCAAACTCATTTTTATTAGTAATTTTTTTTATTTATGTAGAATCTGACATGGCATATTTTTAAAAGCCAATTAAAATTTTTTAATGGTCACGTCAGCATTTAATGTGCTAGCGCAATTTCCATTGAGTGAGTGACGGTAAGGACCAAAATGGAATACATTTTTCATTTTAGAGACTAAAAATGGTAAAATAGAAATGTAGGGACCAAAATGCATTTACACCTGGATAATTTATTTATAAATGCATTCGTCTTCATGATTTAAGGCTATATTATCTCATTACTTTATTTGGTCTATTTGGATTGAGGAGGGGTGAGGGGAGAGTAGAGTTTGACCAAAATTAGCTTATTTTCAGCCAATTATACTCTACTCCTCCTCCCTCCACCCTTAATCCAAATAGGCCCTAAAGAAACTACACAAATGATAAATCCACCAAGGAAGGATTTTGAGTGACCAAGATATCCCATTACTCATTTTTCCCATTCTTTTGATAAAGTTTCAAAAGTTGCCCCTATGATAAATATCAAATTAATTGAGTGTAGGTGTGTGTTCAGTTCCATATAGGACATATACAGGGTTGATCTAGTCTTTATAAACAATTACATGTAGTCTTGATTGTGACTAGATTAGACTTTTAGGGGTATAACGTAAATATAGTTAGAACTTTTCTTGGGGACATTGCAAATAGTATCAAAGTCAAGCTAGTAATCTTGTGTTGTCTTAGTGACATTGCTCGTTGTGGACCATGATGAGATTAATCTAGGTTTTATAAACAACTAAAAGGAACATTAATTGTGACTAACCTTATTCTTATAGGGTATAACATAAGTGTGACTAATGCTCTTTCCAGGTCATTACAAAAATCAACACTTATTAAACTCTTAGTCATGTACATTTTGATATCCATCATTCGCTAAAATCTATAAATAGTCATTCCCAGAGCTTTAATACCATTCAAAGAAAGTAACAAAGCATTACGTTCAACAAACTAAAGGGAAGCAAAATAATGAATTTATACGACTTTAGCTTCAATCATTTGATTGATCCCTCCTTTATAGATCTTTCAGGCTTATTACGTCTTTACAAACATGAGTTTCAAGTGTTTGATATCTCCATCCATGAACTTTCCGAGCTTTTCACGTCTTTAGAAGCGTGAGTTTCAAGTGTTTGATATCTCCTTTAATGAACTTTTGGGATTATCATGCCTTTTGAAGCTTTAGCTTCAAACTTTTGATCCCTCCTCCATGCAATTTTCGGGCTTATCACATTGTTAGAAGCATTAGCTTTAAACGTTTGATCCCTCCTTCCATGGATTTCCGGGCTTATCACACCTAGAAACTTCTAAATGATGTGCATCACGCAGTTGCTCTTGAGGAACCCTCCTCCTATGGATTTCTGGGCTTATCACGCTTAGAAACTATTAAATGATGTGCATCACGCAGTTGCTCTTGAAGAAAGTACTAGGTCAACTTTCAACAAATGCTGAAAGCAAAAGAAAAGAAAATAAGATTTTCTTTTTGCCATGTAAAGTAGAATTAAGATTCATGTGTAGCATTGATGGAAATGAACAACATACTTTCTCCAATACATTGCTTACAAATTATTGGTCCTCTTGAAAATATAGACAAAAGATTTAGGTAAAAATACAAATTACATCTTTAATTGTAGCTATCGAATGATAAATAAATAATGGATGAAGTTAAAAAATAGATAAATTTCGAACCTGTAACATCCTTCTTAAGTTCATCTCCAAAAAATTTCCCACTAGTAACAGTGAGAACTGAGAAGATTATAAATATGCTTGATGCTCCTTGAGGATGAAACATCATATAACAAGTTAAACACCAATTTATTTTCCAGCAATGCCTCAAAAGCTGATTACAGGAGAATTAAAACCCGAAAATCATGACATCCACAAGATTGAAACGCCCTCAACTACAGTTTCTCCCCATGAGAAAATTTCAATGGCACCCAACGTGATTAAAATTCTAACTTAATTCCATCTTCTATCAAATAATGAAAGAAGTGAAATAGTTTCCACAACCCATCCTACATCCACAACAAAATCTAAAAAAAATACCAAATCACACCTAGACCTAAGTCTCACAAAAATTTATAGTTTTGTACAAGACAATTCCAATAATCCCAATCCAAACCATCATTTAAATTTTGAAAGAGAAATGCTTTCTCTCTCTCTCTCTCTCTTTTTTGGAGAATTATTGAAGAGAATTATTTAACTGGATGGACAAAAGGAGTAAACTGACAATAAATGTCAATTATAAGGATAAAAATAACCAAAAAATAAAACTTTTTAGACAAAAATAACAATTAACTCAAACTTAAAAGATGTAATTTATATTTTTGTGTAAAAAGTTTCACATACACTAACAATCCTCGAGTCTTTTGGCTAAAAATTGCAAAAAACGAAGTTTATTATTGTTATAGGTACTGTTCAAAGTTATTTGGCAAAATGAGAAAAGAGACTGAATTTCGGCAACTGTATTGCCGAAATTGCAAGAAAAAAGTAGGATGTGTCAGGGGAGAGAGAAAATTGAATTTCGGTAATGACATTACCGAAATTCTTGTCCTGCCCTGCTGCCCGTGAAGTGCCCAAAATACTGAAATGGAAAACCAATTGTGGCAATGGCATTGCCGAAAATGGGAGGGGAAAAAAAAAAAAAAAATTTGTGGCAACCAAGTTGCCGAAAATGGAGGGAAAAAAGAAAAGAAAAAAGATGCTACGTCCACAATATTTTTCACAATAAATTACAGGTGGTTAGTTGTTATTGGTTCAAATTTGAACCTAACACTAAGATAATTTTTTTGCTCCAATAATAACAATAAGTAACAACTTGTCATTTATGATTTGTTGTAAAAATATTGTGAAAATGTTGTGAACGTATCATTTCTAAAAAAAATCGTGGAGCCGAAAAACAACTAAAAAAAAAAAAAAAAAAAAAAAAAAGGGGCAATGTGGCAATGCCATTGCCGAAATAGAGGGAAATTTGTGGAGCCGAAATATAAAATAAAAAAAAAAAAAAAGGGCAATGTGGCAATGCCACTGCCGAAATAGAGGGAAATTTTTCCCTCTATTTCGGCAATGGCATTGCCACATTGCCCCTTTTTTTTTTTTTTTTTCTTTCTTTCTTTTCCTTCTATTTCGGCTCCACGATTTTTTTTTAGAAATGATACGTTCACAACATTTTCACAATATTTTTACAACAAATCATAAATAACAAGTTGTTACTTATTGTTATTATTAAAGCAAAAAAGTTATCTTAGTGTTAGGTTCAAATTTGAACCAATAACAATTAACCACCTGTAATTTATTGTGAAAAATATTGTGGACGTAGCATCTTTTTTCTTTTTTTTTTTTCCCTCCATTTTCGGCAACTTGGTTGCCACCATTCTTTTTTTTTTTTCCTCCCATTTTCGGCAATGCCATTGCCACAATTGGTTTTCCATTTCAGTATTTTGGGCACTTCACGGGCAGCAGGGCAGGAAAAGAATTTCGGTAATGTCATTACCGAAATTCAATTTTCTCTCTCCCCTGACACATCCTACTTTTTCTTGCAATTTCGGCAATACAGTTGCCGAAATTCAGTCTCTCTCCTTATTTTGCTAAATAACTTTGAACAGTACCTATAACAATAATAAACTTCGTTTTTTGCAATTTTTAGCTAAAAGACTCAGAATAATACGCTAGTTTAGTAATGCTGCCCGAGAATGAATTATCTTATATGTATCTTGATTTTGTTTGAGAATTTCTCTATTCTTTAAATGAACAAAAATAAATCAATAATTGAATTAAAGGCACACATATACATAATGGCCTTATTAACAGCAAGATGTGGGCCATGTGGCAACAAAATTTTTCTGTTTAACCCAAAAAAGAAAAAAAAAATGCAATGCCTAACACATGATAGAATAACCAAATTTGCCAAATATATATATATATAATATAAATTTTGCTATTGCACAATTACTCAACTAGAGTGCCTATATTATTCAAAAAGATTGCAACCTATAGAAATTTCGATATAAATGCCCTCTTTCCCTAAGAGAGACAATAACTACATCATAAGAAATTCTTCCATTCCATATTAAGCGTTGGTTTGGATAGCGTCCCGTTGCAGACGTCTGCATCTCCCATGCACTATTCACGGGACCCACAAGTACGAAAAAAGAAAAATAAATAAATAAATAAACAAATTTGGGTCTCACAGCAGTACTATTCGCACATTTAAAAATTATTTTGCTACAATGTTTTCAGTTTTCAGCAATAAGCGGTATTCAAACAGATCCTAAAAAATTAAGGAAAACAAGCCGATTAAGCCAAATTCAAATCATAGTTTTTTTTGGGGGGGGGGGGGGGGGGGACAAAATAGGTTCAGACTTCAGAGAGCACCATATATTTATATTGAAATTAAGAAACGTTATCACTTCCAAATTGAGTCCTAAGATTAATTAACTTTGTGATCCATATTGGACCAAGCCCTTACATTGAAGATTCTGAACCGGTAGAAATACCATATTTTTGTACTATTTGAATATAAATAATCACATATAAATTTATAAATATAAATATATACCACAATGAGTAACAAGAGAGAAATATATAAATAATAATTAAAACAACCACTAATAAAAGGAATAGGGAGCAAGAAATACCACTCCAAGCAGTCTCGTCCATTGAACAACTTTCTACTTCTAGACGGATGCCTATCTTTCTACGCTCGATTACTGCAAAATGATCATACCCCAATTTTTGGGTTTAAATAATTTGTAATTGATTACGTCATAATCAAGGTGCTGTTAGCAAAAACAAATTAAAACAATGACATCAAATTTCATTGCTATAAGGTGGGTTACAGTTAATTCAATTAGTAAAAATTTTTATCGTCAAATAAAAAATCTGGATTAAAAACTCTTTCTCGAAATATTTCATTGCTATGGTGCACCATGATTTTGCTAAAAAAAAAATCACAAAAAACAACTCTAGTCTAAACTCAAAAACCATATGATCATGCGGGATTTGAGCTAATCATAGCTTTCCCAGGCAAAAAAAATCCAAGGCCATTTAGAGAAACCAGGGAGGAAGACAAATTCAAAAAGTTACTAACTTGTTTTTATTCAAAAAAGTACTTACTATTCAATGGTATGTTTATTTTTGCAAGGAATGCAAATTTCATCTGGTAAATCATTGATCCAATTCGATAATCTAGCAACCTCTTTTGAGATTATATTCATATTAAGTTTTTGAAGGTTAAAATAAAGAGAGCGGACAGTCGGAGTTGGCAAGGGAAGTTTGGACAGAGGGAATATGAGCAACTGGGGATATAGACATGGCATCAACAATGAGATACTGTGATGGCCATGGGAAAAGCCTAAACATTGGGGGGGGGGGTATTTATGCCTCAAATGCCATGGACAGAAATAAAAGTGTGACATGCCTACAAATGTTAATTTTGGAAACACATCCAAGAGCATTGATTGCAATTTAAAAACAAAAGTAAGGGCAGCTTATTGCACGTTGCTGCTACCATATCAAAAATGGTGCTCTGTGATTCCCATTCTGTACATCCCTTACATGCCATTTAATGATCAATGCAATTTAATTCATGCACCAAAAATATATGTACCAAAAATGGCACACCCAAATGCAATTTACTTCCATACCAAAGCAAAAATTTTAGTTTGTGCAGGAAACTGGCATCACAGAATCCATCTTGGAGGGAGACTCCCAGTCCTTTATATCGGCTTTAAAGAATGGGGATAGGATGAACTCTGCTATTGGACACTTAATAAAAGACACGTTGTCTTATGTAAACTCCACTCAGAGCTCGGCGTTCTCTCACATTCTTAGGCAAGGCAATGGTGTAGCACATGCCTTAGGTAGGAGAGCTAAATTTTGTAGTCAATATGAAGTTTGGATAAAGTCTGTTCCTCCGGACATTTCAAATTTGTTGTTAGCTGATTTACCAACCATTTGAGTAAACAAAGCAATATTGGATTCTCAAAAAAAAAAAAAAAAAAAAAAATTATCTTGTATATTACACGGGTTTCGTTTGCTTCTAGTACTTTTTAAACTGGACATGTTGTTTTATTTTAAATATACAATGACAAATGGTAGTGAGTTTTTATCCCTATTTTTTATTTAATTAGTGGGTAATGTGGCAGTCTCTCATTAAAATAAAAGAATATTTATTTTTAAAAAGTACTGGAAGTAAGTCAAACTCACATTACACACATGTATGTGCTTAAAAAAATAATTAAAACTCTCATTTATCGTACAAAATAAAATTCTCCAAAAAATATGTGTTTTTTTTTTAAACTGAACTTCAATACTTTTCTTGATAGTATAATTTTTTATTTTGTTAAGATATTTCAATATGTATGTGTGTGTGTGTGTGTGTGTGTGTGTATATATATATGTGGAGAGTAAAATGACCCAAGCGGGCATTTGGGCCCTTGGGCTCTGGCAAGGAGGGCCGATCTGTTCTTGAGCTAAGAATTTGTTAGTACTGCGAATCGGCCCATACGCCGAGGGTCCGAGGACACATCCGATGGTGAGTTTCTCCTCGGACAAACACAAGAGAACTCGGAGGCTCACTACGAAGGTCAAGGCAGAATTCTGGAAAGACTGTTGGTTAAAAGGGGGAAACCCTGAACCTTCTAGATACACCGGTGTTAGAAAAATATCAAGAGCAAAGGCTGCCACCTTCGCATTAAAGACTCTGCACCTACCTCCCTGACCGCATTAATGGGGAAGTGACCCCTGAACAATATAACTGAAACTTCTGGTCACTATTCAAAGGGACTAAGAGAAGAAATATCTAGAGGGGAGGGGGTTTGAGCAACACGTGGATAAAGCATCAGGAAAGGAAGTATTTAAGGGAGGTGAAGGCCAAAGAAAAAGGGGGATCAGTCGGTAACTAAGGAAGAAATTAAGAATTGTAATCTTTAAGAAAGAAAGAGAAATAATATAGCAGTAGTCCTCGGCTCACGTCCGAGGAGGTCCATCTGCAATTATCATTCATTATTTACAAGTGTTTGCACCGTATAGCCTGTTATCAAGTTCTCAGTACTTCTAATCTCGATTTCAAGCCCACACTCTACAAATTTCATTGTTTAAGACTCATTGGGCCTGAGCCCATAATAATCTTTGGATCCAGGTGCAATTGTGCACTTACAATATATATATATATATATATATATATATATATATATATATATATATATATATATATATAAAATAATTAAGTTATCAAAATTAATATTTTTAGTTCTATGTTTTATTATTTAAATTAAACATCAATATTTTCATGCTTTTATTATAATCCTGAAATTTTTTTCATATATTAATTTTTTCTATAAAATTTCTAGATCTTATTACCATATATATATAACTGATTTAAAATAAACAAAAAAAAAATCATTTGAAAGTATAATACGTAAGACAATAAATACTTCTTCTTTTTTGACCAAGTGCATGAAAGAATATATTTAACACAACATCCTTCATTTACTTGTTAAAAATTTTCTTTATAAATGCAACTAAAATTTGAAGAAAAATACATTTTAAATGTATTAAATTCTTAATTAGTTTTTTTAATAACATCTTATAAAATTATATTAAGATAATATAAGTACGCTACTAAATTGAAACATAATAAAAACAAATAACTTAAACATATAGAACTGTTCTTTTAGATCCAAATTTGTTGTTCAAATTCATAATATAACCAAACAAACATGTATTTAAGAGAGTCACTCTCGATGATGTGAGAGGTGCGAGATCAAATGCCGAGAAAGTTAGGGTTAGAAATGACGCCAAAGGACTTGTAGTTTTGGATGACGCTGGCCTTATTGTTCCAATTTGAAGGGTCTTGACCAGCAGAGGAGCGGAGCTTTGGAGGAACATTGAAGGCTAGCTTGAATGAGTGTGGGTTTTTCTTCAGTTGCCCCACCCAAACCTTTGACTTTGACCTCTTGTATTTTCTTTGTGACCCTCCCATCTCTGATCTCTCTCTCTCTGACTTGTATGGCTTGCTAGGGCAAGATGAAGAGGGCAGGTTGAGTTTAACAGTTCAACCTTTTAGGGTAGGAAACGAGTGTGAAACGGTGTGTTTTGGTTTAGCACATAGGGAGGAAACCCTACATTTATTTATTTTTAATTTATGGGACATAAATTCCTAAGAAAAATTATGGGATAGAAATGATTAAATTTATTAATTAATGAGTTAGTTACACTTATGAAACATAAAGTTTGAAATTATTTTTATTTTGATCCCTTAAATTTGAGAACTTTTATTTACATGTATTGATTAGAGTTGTGGGGATCCGAGAACCGAAGATGGGGAGCACTGTTGTAGCTTTCAGTTGTTCCTCTAGAAGGAGCATCCATAGCCCAAGGAATGAGGTGGTCCAAGGATGGAATGGGAAATGATAGAGCATCCTTAGGGGATATAAGGGATGCAGAGGGGTGTCTTAAGGGTTGAATGAGATCTTTGTAGGAAGCTTCTTGTAAAAGTCTCACCTGATCCTTCGCATTAAATGATTGGCAACAGTTTTATCAGCTATATTAATGAGAAAGTGACCTGAACAATGAATCTATAGCTCAATAGCTCCTTCCACCACCTTCACAAGAAGTCTAAAGGGACAAGTGTCTGAAGGGACAAGTGCCTGAAGGAGATTTGGGAAAATTATAGGTGGAGGGCTAGGATGCAAGATGTTATGGAGTATATAAAGGAATGAGATTCTAAGATAAGGGGGATGCAGGAAGAATTGAGAAAGAAAAGGTAACTGAGAGAACAGTAACTGAGAGAGAGTAACAGTATTTGTAACAACCAAGAATATCATCATCGAGCAAGCTTGTAAAAATCCATTCATATATTAAAACTTTAGGCTTTTGGTCTTCTTTTCCTTATTTGTGTTCTTGGGCGAAGCCCACACTTGTTTATCCCATTCTCTATACAAATATCTATTGATTTGGGCCAAGTTTAGGAACTCTGATATCACTATTTTTGGTGGGCTTGGGCTACCTGACTTCGCTTCCTTAAAAGAGTAATTTGAATTTATTTTTAAAATGATTTTTTCATCCATTTTCACAACTGATTTAAGTAATTGACCATTAAATGCCAACGAAATGATGTTGTTCTTTTTCTTTTTCTTTTTCTTTTTCTTTATTTCCTTTTCAATGTCAAATTAGTCACACCATGAGCATAATGGCAACAAAAAAAAAATGTTGTCCAATAATATTATTGATGATTTATCTATCAATGCATTTATCTTCAGGGTTTAAGGTTGTAGTATCCCATTACTTTCCCCACCAAGAAAGGATTTTGAGTGACCAAGATATTCCATTACTTAAACCATGAAGTTTAATGTGTCAATGGATAAATCATTGAATACTGCAGAACATGAACAACAAGATTAATTTCCAAAAGTTGCCCCTACGAGCCAAATGGATATTGAATTAACTGAGTCTTATGTGTGTGCTGAGTTTCACATTGAACATATATTGGGTTAATTTAGTATTTATAAACAACTACACTTAGCCTTAATTGTGACTAAGTTAGTCATTTAAGAGCATAATGTAGATGTGGTTAGCACTTTATTGGAACATTGCAAATGGTATTGAAGCTAGGTCAATAATGTTGTGTGGCCTCGAAGACACTACTCCAAGTGGGCCATGAAAGGTTAATATTGGCTTTATAAACAACTACAATAAACCTTAATTGTGACTAACCTAGGTTCTTTTGGGGTATATCATAGATGTAATTTTTTTAGGTCATTACAACCCCCTTTTGTTTTCCAACATAAAATGTTTACAGCAACGAAGTTAAAACAAACCGACATTCATTAAACTCTTATTCATTTATAGCAACAAAGGTCAAAAATCGACTTTGATTAAATTCTTATTGCATATAAATTCCAGTATCCAGCGTTCATGGAAATCTATCAATAGTCATTTTCAAAACCTCAGTATCATTCAAAGAGAGTAACAAAGCATTACATTCAACAAAGGGAAGCAAAACAATGAAACTATATATCTTTAGCTTCAAGCATCTGATCCGTCCTTTAATGGATTTTTCAGGCTAATTACATCTTTAGAAGCATGAGTTTCAAATGTTTGATTTCTCCTTCCATGGACTTTCCGGACTTATCACGTCTTTAGAAGAATTAGCTTCAAACTTTTGATCCCTTCTTCTATGTATTTCTGAACTTATCACGCCATGAAAAGCATTAGCTTCAAACATTTGATCCTTCCTTCCAAAAATTCCAGGCTTATCACGCCTAACAATATTTGCATGATGTATATCGCATGTTATGCTCTCGAGGAAAGCGCTAGGCCTATAAATGCTGGAAAAAAAAAAAAAAAAAAAAAGATTTTCGTTTTGCCATTTAAAGTGGAATTAAAGTTCATGTGTGTGATATTGAAGGAAACAAATTAACAAACAATATACTTTCTCCAATAAGCTGCTTAAGCAAATTCAAATCATGGTTTTATTTTTTAAATTTTAAAAACAAACACGAAAAGCAGAAGTTTGTATGAAATGGCAGGTTCAACGAGCATCATATATTCATATTCAAATTAACAAATGCCCCCTTTTCCAATTCTAAATTGGATCCTAAAAGATTAACTTTGTGAACGGTATTGGCTGGAGTACCATATTTTTGCACTATATGAATATATATATATATATATATATATATATATATATATATATATATATATATATAATCACATATAATTATATAAATATTAACCACAGTGATGAGTGAACATGCACAAACAAAAAATTTGATACATACCACTCCAAGCAACCTCGTCCATTGAACTAATATGTGCTTCTAGCCGGTTGCCTGCTTATCTTAGCCCAATTACTGCAAAAATGATGGTACATCAAGTTTTGGGTAAATAATTTTTAATGATTATCTCATAAAGGTGTTTATACTAAAAACATATAACGATTTGTGAGATGAATATGAACAAGCCCCCAATTTTACTATAAAGGTTTACAAATTGGTATAATAATAAATACAACTGGAGCCACATTAACAATACAATAAATAAATGCACTTTTCGCTTTGTCTATTAGCTGTAGCATCACTCGATAACTAGGAAGCTTGAAAATGGACACCGTCACGGCCCACAGGTACGACATAGTAAGACATTAGTAGGCTACCCAAAAAAGAAGTGTTTGTGCTCCCTAGCTCAATACACATATAACATTTACAAATGTGCCTTACAATATTATGATCACATTTTCTTTTCGGATTTTCCTAGACTAAATGAAACATTTCAAAAATCAAAAACAAAAATAATAAAAAAACTTCAATTTCCTATATTAATTTTTTAAAATTTAAAATTGATATTTTTTTAATTGTAAAGTTGCATTGTAGCGCCTCTAATATGAAACATTACTTTAAAAATAAAATAGTGACAATTTAAAATTAAATAACTAAAAATTGGAAAAGTGGGAAATAGATTAAAGAACAGACCATCTTCTTCGAGATCACTATCGGAGTCGAAGAGCTGGAGCTCATTGGCTTCAGCTTGATCGGACGGCTGAGTCGGCGGAACATTAAGAGAGTCACTCTTGATGATGTGAGAGGTGCAAGATCAAACGCCGAGAAAGTTAGGGTTAGAAACAACGCCGAAGGACTTGTAGTTTTGGATGACGCTGGCCTTGTCGTCCCAATCCGAACGGTCTTGATCGACAATGGAGTGGATCTTTGGAGGAATGTTGAAGGCTGGCTTGAATACATGTGGGTTTTTCTTCAATTGACCCACTCGGACCTTTGACTTTGACCTCTTGTATTTTCTTTGTGCCCCTCCCATCTCTAATCTCTCTTTGGTTCTAGTTTTGGTTTGTATGGCTTTCTAGGTCAAGATGAAGAGGAAAGGTAGGGTTTTTTGTTAAGGTTTAACAGTTCAACCTTTTAGGGTATGAAATGGGTGAAAGTGGCCAAATGCCACAATTTTCAGAAATTTGTAGCAAAAAAACATTGTGTTAAAACTAAATAAGGAAATACCACTTTGGTATAACTCGAGTTTCAGAAACTCGAGTTCCAAATGATACTCAAGTTTATGAAACTCGAGTTCCTCATCAATTCTGCCACTGTGGCACTGCTGAGCTGGAATTCGTGTGATTAAAAAAAAAATAATGTGGTCCTCGAGCTTGTTAAACTCGAGTTCCATGCAACACAGTACTCGAGTATACCAAGCTCAAGTACCATGCAACACAGTACTCGAGTATACCAAGCTCGAGTACCTTTTATAAATAAAATTATGTTATGTTTATTTCTATGATACTCGAGCTCATCAAGCTCAAGTACCTTGTAAGGAACTCAAGTTTAGTAAACTCGAGTTCCTTATAACTTTTTTTTTTGCGATAATCGACAAATACACATAAATATAAACATAAAAATAATTAGTTTTTTTTTATGTTTTTATTTATTTAAATAGAAGCATTGTAAAATATAGAGATTTTAATTTCAAAATATGAATTAATTTCTGCATTAATTAAAACTGTTTATTGTTTTCTCATAAAAATTGTTCACTGTTTTCTGCAAAAACTATTTCTATGATTTCGCATAAAATTTTATTAATGTAGAAATAGATCTTATCAATGCTAAAAAACAAATTCGATTATTGTGAAATTTAAGCATGAAAAAGCATTCAGATTTGGCATTTAAATTTAGAAAACACGATTTCAGTAGGTGATTTATGAGAAAACAGTGAATAGAAAATACTTTACGCAGAAAAGAGAGTGAACAATTTTTTAAATAATGCTGAATAGAAAATAATTTTATGCGAAATCATAGAATTAGTTTTTGCAGAAAACAGTGAACAATTTTTATGAGAAAACAATGAACAGTTTTAATAATGCAGAAATTAATTCATATTTTGAAATTAAAATCTCTGTATTTTACAATGCTTCAATTTAAATAAATAAAAACATAAAAAAGTTACTTATTGTTATGTTTATATTTATTTGTCGATTATCCAAAAAAAAAAAAAAGTTATAAGGAACTCGAGTTTACTAAACTCGAGTTCCTTACAAGGTACTCGAGCTCACCAAGCTTGAGTACTGTAGAAATAAACATAAACATAATTTTATTTATAATAGGTACTCAAGCCTAGTATACTCGAGTACTGTGTTGCATGGAACTCGAGTTTACAAACCTCGAGTACCACATTATTTTTTTTAATCGCACAAATTCCAACTCAGCAGTGCCACGGTGGCGGAATTGATGAGAAACTCGAGTACCATTTGGAACTCGAGTTTCTGAAACTCAAGTACCATTTGGAACTCGAGTTTCTGAAACTCGAGTTCTACAAAAGTGGTATTTCCCTAGTTAGTTCCGAAATACTGTTTTTTTTTTCTACAAATTTTTGAAAATGGTGGTATTTGGCCATTTTCACCGTATGAAATGAGTGCAGAAACTCGAGTTCTACAAAAGTGGTATTTTCCTATTTAGTTCCGAAACAGTGTTTTTTTTTCTACAAATTTTTGAAAATGGTGGTATTTGGCCATTTTCACCGTATGAAATGAGTGCAAAATATTACGTTTTGGTCTAGCATCTATGGAGGAAATTAAATGAATAAATTGATTTATTTTATGGACTAAATTATAATTATAAAACTTAAAATTTGGAATTATTTTTATTTTGGTCCCTCAAATTTGAGATTTTTTGTTTTCATTTATTGATTTGAGTTAGTTTTTAAAATGGTTTTTCTGTACATTTCCACAAATAATTTGACCATTAAATACCAACAAAACAGGTTTTTTTTTTTTTTTTCATATTTCTCTCTCCCTCTTAAGGTCAAATTAGTCACAAACATGAGCATGATAGCAACAACAACAAAAATTGTTCCGTAATATTGATAATTTAACTACCAATGCATTAATCTTCATGATTTAAGGCTATAGTATCTCATTTTTTTAGTCTCTTTGGATTGAGGAGGAGGGAGGGGTAGTTGAGTAGATTTTGCCCAAAATTAATCTATTTTCAGTCAATTCTATTCTACTCCCTTCCACTCCTCCTCCCTCCCCTCTCAATCCAAACAAACCCTAAAGGAATTGCACAAATGATAAACCCACCAAGGAAGGATTTTGAGTGCCCAAGATATCCCATTACTCATTTATCACACTCTTTTTTTTTTCCCCTAAAAAAAAAAGATACCCCATTACTTAAACCGTGAAGATTAATGCATTGATGGATAAATGATTGAATACTAAAACATGAACAGCAAGACCAAGTTTCAAAAGTTGCCCCTATGATGGATATCGAATTAATTGAGTGTAGGTGTGTGTTAAGTTCCATATAGGACATATATTGGGTTGATCTAGTCTTTATAAACAGCTACATGTAGTCTTGATTGTGACTAGATTAGTCTTTAATTTAAGAGAATAACGTAGATATGGCTAGAACTTTTCCCAGGGACATTGCAAATGGTATCAAAATCAAGCTAGTAATCTTGTGTTGTCTTAGTGACACTGCTCGATGTGGACCATGATGAGATTAATCTAGGCTTTATAAACAACTAAAAGGAACAGTAATTGTGACTAACCTAATTCTTATAGGGTATAACATAAATGTGACTAATGCTCTTTCTAGGTTATTACAAACCCTTTTGTTTTCCAACACAGTGTCTATAGCAAAAAAGGTAAAAAATCAACATTTATTAAACTCTTATTCATATGCATTTTGTTATCCATCATTCACTAAAATCTATAAATAGTCATTTCCAAAGCCTCAATACCATTCAAAGAAAGTAACAAAACATTACATTCAACAAATTAAAGGGAAGCAAAACAATGGATTTATACGACTTTAGCTTCAATCATTTGATTGATCCCTCCTTTATAGATTTTTCGGGCTTATCACATCTTAAGAAGCATGAGTTTCAAGTGTTTGATATTTCCTTTCATGAACTTTCCAAGCTTATCACGTCTTTAGAAGCATGAGTTTCAACTTTCAAGTGTTTGATATCTCCTTTCATAAACTTTCTGGGCTTATCATGCCTTTTAAAGCATTAGCTTCAAACTTTTGATTCCTCCTCCATGCAATTTTCGGGCTTATCACACCTTTAGAAGCATTAGCTTTAAACATTTTATCCCTCCTTCCAGCAATTGTTGGGCTTATCACTCCTAGAAACTTCTAAATGATGTGCATCACGCAGTTGCTCTTGAAGAAAGTACTAGGTCAACTTTCAACAAATGCTGAAAGCAAGAGAAAAGAGAATAAGATTTTCTTTTTGCTATGTAAACTTGTAAAGTAGAATTAAGATCCATATGTAGTATTGATGGAAATGAACAACATACTTTATCCAATACATTGCTTACAAATTATTGGTCCTCTTGAAAATATGGACAAAAGATTTAGGTAAAAATACAAATTACATTTTTAATTGTAACTATTGAATGATAAATAAATAAATAAATAATTGATGAAGTTAAAAAATAAAGAAATCTCGAACCTATAACATCCTTCTTAAGTCTATCTTAGAAAATTTTTCCACTAGTGACAATGAGTAGATTATAAATATGCTTGAAGCTCCTTGAGGATGAAACATCATTTAACAACTTAAACACCAATTTATTTTCCAACAATGCCTCAAAAGTTGGTTACTGAAGAATTAAAACCCGAAAATCATGACATCCACAAGATTCAAACGCCCTCGACTACTGCACCAGTTTCTCCCCATGATAAAATTTCAATGGCAGCCAACGTGATTAAAATTCTAACTTAATTTCGTCTTCTATCAAACAATGAAAGAAGTGAAATAGTTTCTGCAACCCATCCTACATCCACAAACAAAATCTAAAAATAAAAATAAAAATAAAACCTTCAAATATTAACCTTAGCAAAAACACTTTTTTTTTACTTTAAATACCAAATCACACCTAGACCTAAGTCTCACAAAAATTTTCTAGTTTTGTACAAGACAATTCCAATAATCCCAATCAAAACTATCCCTAAAATCTTGAAAGAGAACTCTCTCTCTCTCTCTCTCTCTCGAGAATTCTTAAAGAGAATTATTTAAGTGGATGGATAAATGGAATAAATTGACAACAAATGTCAACTTTAAGGATAAAATTAACAAAAAATAAAACTTTTTAGACAAAAATAACAATTAACTCAAACTTAAAAGATGTAACTTGTATTTTTGACTAAAAATATTTATATACACTTAGAGCACTAGCATTAGCTATGCCAAACCAAATACTATTTTGACACATAAAAACCTATTTTACTTATTTTAACAAAGCATTTTACAATATACCCTACATCACATGTTCAATTTTAACATTCACCACTTTAAAATAATATTATCATCCCATTAAAATAATACAAACAGACCTATGAGTGAGAAAAGGAGGGAAAAAAGGAAAAAGAAAGGCAACAAGCCTATATGAGAGAAAAGGGGGAAAAAGAGAATAAAATAATATTAAATATTATAGCATACTTGGCCATACCATTCTAAAGTTGGAACATTACCGAAGCCTGTTTCAAATTTTTTTGACATATAGAACATCTGGTGAAGGTAATTTTTTGGTGTTTGTTGTAATGTATGCTAGGAATTTAGCATTTAGCACACCTGATATTAGTGCTCTAACCTCTCCCATTTATTCTATAATTATTTATATCATGGTATATATTATTTTTATTTAAAAAATAGCATTCGATGGAGAAGAAGAATGCGCTGGTGTAGTAATGCTGCCCGAGAACCAATTATCTTACATGTATCTTGATTTTATTTGAGAATTGCTCTATTTTTTAAATGAACAGAAATAAATCTATAATGAATTAAAGGCGCACATACATACATAATGGCCTTAACAGCAAGATGCGGCAACAAAATTTTTCTGTTTAACCAAAAAAAAAAAAATGCAATGCCTAACACACGATAGAATGACCAAACTTGCCAGAAGATATATATATATAAGATTTAACTTCAAAAAAAAAATTTGCTATTGTACAATTACCCAGAGAAATTTAGAAAGATTGTAAACTAAAGAAATTCAGATATAAATGCCCTTTCCTAAGAGAGACAATTACTACATCTACAAACTAAATCATAAGAAACTCTTCCCTTCCATATTAAAAGTTTGAGGAAAACAAGCTGATTAAGCCAAATTCAAATCGTAGTTTTTTTCTTTTTCTTTTTGGGGGGGCCAAAATAGGTTCAGATCACTTCAGAGAGCACCATATATTTATATTGAAATTAAGAAATGTTATTTCTTTTTCACTTCCAAATTGGGTCTTAAGATTAATTAACTTTGTGTATTGTGGCCGGTATTGGACCAGGCCTTACCTTAAAGATTCTGTATTGCAGTATAGGTAGAAATACCATATTTTTGTACCATTTGAATATAAATAATCACATATAAATATAAATATAAACCACAATGAGTAACATGAATTACAACACCTTGAATTTTTGGCGTGCAGGTCAGATATCGTCCACACACTCCTCTAGTTCTCAAAGGCATTACTCTAAGCATTCATGGGGGAGAGAAGGTTGGGGTAGTTGGTCGAACAGGAAGTAGAAAGTCAACTTTGATCCAGGTTTTATTTAGGCTGGTGGAACCTTCAGGAGGGAGAATAATTATTGATGGCCTTGACATTTGCATGTTAGGGCTTCATGATCTTAGGTCTCGATTTGGTATAATTCCTCAAGAACCTGTTCTTTTTGAAGGAATAGTGAGAGCCAATGTTGATCCAACTGGACAGCATTCAGATGAAGAGATATGGAAGGTAAAGTTGCCAATCTTGTTTCCTGATTATAAACAAGAGTAACTTGTGCTAGCTTTAGACATGCCTAGACCACCAAAACAGTCATTTAGATATTAAAGGCAACTCATTATGAATTTATGATTGATAAAATAGTATCCTTGGAAGAAATACAATAAAACTATTGGTGTGCATGCTTTTGGACCTCATTTATATATGTAGAAATTTTAAAATATATATATTTGTTTGAATTTGCTGAGAAATTATTATTTTTGTAGAGCCTTGAACGCTGCCAACTTAAGGATGTGGTGGCTGCAAAACACAATAAACTTGATTCTTTAGGTATGTAGACCATTTTCTACAGTCTGCACTGGCAAAACTAATCTTAAATTTATCTTCTTGTCAACTGAATGTTTCCATAATTTTTTAAATTCATAGTGGTTGATAGCGGAGACAACTGGAGTGTGGGGCAAAGGCAGCTTCTCTGTTTGGGCAGGGTTATGCTAAAGCGCAGCAAAATTTTGTTCATGGATGAGGCCACTGCTTCTGTTGATTCACAGACTGATGCTGTTATTCAAAAGATCATACGGGAGGACTTTGCAACCTGTACAATTATTAGCATTGCTCACAGAATATCCACCGTCATGGATTGTGACAGAGTTTTAGTTATAGATGCAGGTCTGTCCTTCTCTATTGTTTTTCCATAAAATTCTTCATTTGCATTGCTTATGGGTGATTGTCATGGACGGAGCCATGTTTGGACCGGGGGGGGGGGGAATGGCGCCCCATTTTAAAAAAAAATTATTATTATTATATATATTAGGTACTAATTTTAGCAATTTTGTTTTAGAAAAGTACATTTTTGCTCTCTTAAAAATATCATTGATTCTTTTAAGAGTATTGTTATAGTCACAAATTTTTTTATAACATTTTTACAGACGGTTAAGGTAACAAATTCTTATTGGTTCGCATTTGAGCTTACCACTTACATTATTAGCAATTTGTAAAAAGGTTTGTAGTTCAAACATTTTCCACATTTTAAAGACCATTAAAATATATTTATATGTCTAAAATCTAAAAAAGAAATATACAAACTCAAAAAAATAAGTACACCAACAAAAATTATCAATAATAAAACTAAAAAAAATAAAAAATTAAACCTGGTCAACCAATTTTACTTAAAAACAAAAAATCTAACCCTTTAAAAAATTTTAAACAACTAACAACTAAGCGACTAAGTAGCAACAAAGTCGAAAGCCGAAATCATTGCACACAACCAACAACACAAATACATTTAAAAGTCAGATTTAGTAAATTATGGGATGGAATATTAAAAGTCAGATTACATTTAAAATACAACCAACAGCACAAATACATTTAAAATAATTTCCACTTAAAAGTCAGATTAAGAAATTTGATAGACAAGATTACAAATACACTATATATAGGGAGCACAAAGATGCACGCATTTTTGCCACATTTAGTAAATTATGGGATGGAATATTTATGGTATGAAATATGTGTTTCATTCAACTCAAAATTTAAAATAAAATAAAATAAAACTTTGTCAAAGTATGGTATGAAAAAAAAAAAAAAAATTGGTGGGTACATGAATTCCAATAAGTTAATTGTGTCACGTGTCATACCCATGGCCGAGATGGGGCATTATCATGCCGAGGAGACCACACCCTTGGACAGTAAGGTCACATCAATAGCACGTTATCAGAGAAGGTTGCACTGTAGAGAAAGAGCTTCGGGGAAGAGATTAACATTAACATGACTGAAAGGATGGTAGCTGCCACCACATTTAATGCATCCAACCAAACTCTTGGCTGCATTTATGTGGAGAAGACTCCTGAACAATGCTGCCTTGACTGCCGCGACTCACAAGGGGTTTGAGAAGGTGTCTAATGAGACAGACACTCAAGTAGTGGATGATCAAACAAGTATATTATATTACACTTAAATGCAATTTACTTTCTGGGTACAAGAACTTACCAATACATCAAACAAGTATGGTCCAAGACTGGAACTAAAATTTTTTAAACTTTTGGAAGGGTGAAAGTAAAGACGAGAATTTTATACTGTAAATCAAGTTTGATATCAGCTACAGGCATTATGGTTTTTTTTTTTTCTGTTTAATATACCCCACAAATATTTATTTATGGTTTTTTTTTTTCTGTTTCTCATACCATACTTTGACAATGTTTTTTTTTTTTTTTTTTTTTTGAGTTGAATGAAACACGTATAAATTTCATACCATACCCATAATTTACTAAATGTGGCAAAAATGCATGCATCTTTGTGCTCCCTATATATAGTGTATTTGTGATGTTGTCTATCAAATTTCTTAATCTGACTTTTAAGTGGAAATTATTTTAAAATTTTGGATATACATTGCATCACCCATGTTATGCTTTAGTTTGGAAAAAAATATTAATGGCAATTTAAAATTTAATCAAACTTAAAAGGTGTAATTTAGATTTTAAACAAAAATTGTAGCTAGTGCTTCTACATACCCAATTCTTTGGATTGTCAGTGACTCTCCTAGACCTTGCTTGGAGAAACAAAAGAAAGTGTCCTAAGAAAATAACATCGTACTTTGGAAGCACTTTTGAGGGAGTTATTTTAAAGCAGTAAACTTCAGTTTCATGTATCAGCAGATTTCTATGACAAAAGGGATCTTGTATAACACTTATATTGGCTATTCATAACACTAATATGTTTCTAAATTTCAATTTTCAAAAGCAAGATTATCATTTGAAGGAATTTCAAATAGTGGGCTTCTCAATACATATACCCAATGAATCAATGACAAGAGTCTTATTTTGCCATTTTGCTGATGAGAAGTACTCTTCAACCACCTAGTAAGGAATTCTGTCATGGTATTTGATAGATGGTCGTACTCAGAATTAGTCAAGAGCAGCCAGCAGCAGTTGGTTTAGAAAATGTGATGATAGGAAAGCAGACAGGTTGTCTTATAGTCCAGATGAGCGGTTGGCATACTCTTGAACCAATGCCCCAAAGAGTGATGGCCACTCAAGCAAGCGAGATGGTTTATCAAATTCTTTTGCCCGTCCTGCAAGAAAGTGGAAAGAAAGGGACATCAGCTACAGGAATTATGTGCTAACTGCTAAGAAATGTCAAAGTATCATCAAGCAAATCCTAGAAAATATCAAACTTGATTTACAGTATAAAATTCTCGTCTTTACTTTCACCTTCCAAAAGTTTAAAAAATTTTAGTTCCAGTCTTGGACCATACTTGTTTGATGTATTGGTAAATTCTTGTACCCAGAAAGTTTTTTTTGGGCATTGTTAAGAATAAATGAGGTCACAATCACCCATAAGCAATGCAAATGAAGAATTTTATGGAAAAACAATAGAGAAGCACAGACCTGCATCTATAACTAAAACTCTATCACAATCCATGACGGTGGGTATTCTGTGAGCAATGCTAATAATTGTACAGGTTGCAAAGTCCTCCCGGATGATCTTTTGAATAACAGCATCAGTCTGTGAATCAACAGAAGCAGTGGCCTCATCCATGAACAAAATTTTGCTGCGCTTTAGCATAACCCTGCCCAAACAGAGAAGCTGCCTTTGCCCCACACTCCAGTTATCTCCGCTATCAACCACTATGAATTTAAAAAATTATGGAAACATTCAGTTGACAAGAAGATAAGTTTAAGATTAGTTTTGCCAGTGTAGACTGTAGAAAATGGTCTACATACCTAAAGAATCAAGTTTATCGTGTTTTGCAGCCACCACATCCTTAAGTTGGCAGCGTTCAAGGCTCTACAAAAACAATAATTTCTCAGCAAATTCAAACAAATTTTTTTTTTTTTTTAATTTTAAATTTCTACATATATAAATGAGGTCCAAAAAGCATGCACACCAATAGTTTTATTGTATTTCTTCCAGGGATACTATTTTATCAATCATAAATTTATAATGAGTTGCCTTTAATATCTAAATGACTGTTTTGGTGGTCTAGGCATGTCTAAAGCTAGCACAAGTTACTCTTGTTTATAATCAGGAAACAAGATTGGCAACTTTACCTTCCATATCTCTTCATCTGAATGCTGTCCAGTTGGATCAACATTGGCTCTCACTGTTCCTTCAAAAAGAACAGGTTCTTGAGGAATTATACCAAATCGAGACCTAAGATCATGAAGCCCTAACATGCAAATGTCAAGGCCATCAATAATTATTCTCCCTCCTGAAGGTTCCACCAGCCTAAATAAAACCTGGATCAAAGTTGACTTTCCACTTCCTGTTCGACCAACTACCCCAATCTTCTCTCCCCCATGAATGCTTAGAGTAATGCCTTTGAGAACTAGAGGAGTGTTTGGACGATATCTGACCTGCACACCAAAAATTCAAGGTGCTGTAATTCACTAGTATCAACTTGCTCTATTGCTGCAGGCATAGTGTTCTGTTTGGTTTTATTAGAGGAGATTATTTGGTGAACCTTTTTTATTTTGATTTCCATGTCAGCATCAAACAATCTAATTGGCCTTTCCCCCAAACTCTAGCCATGGTTTAATAGTTTAGGAAGTTGCAGACATGAAGTTCGATTTTTTTTTTTTTCCCTTTTCAAGTGAGGGAGGGGAGAGATATGAACTCAGGTTCTCCCAATGGGGAGACTGGACAGTGCCACCAAGCCACAGAGCTCTTGGCTAAGTTTGATTTAATTTGTCAGAAGATTTAAACAGAATTAGTTGAAGGCCAGTTACCTGCAAGTCTCTAAGGTCAATATTGCCATGGGCAGGCCAATTTGAAGGAGCAATGCGGTCTTTAATTTCCCAAGCTGCTTCTGATGGTATATTTGTAAACTGTTTTATCCTCTCAACAGAAACCATTCGATTTTCCACAAAGCAGCTCATATATATGGCCCAGAACAGCACAGAGTTCAAAGACAATCCATAGGAGAGAGATAAACCAACATTTTCTGCATGAAGTAAGAATAAATTAAATAGTTCTTCTGCTATAAGGATTTTTTTTTATAAGTACTTTAAACATGTGGAAATTGACTGTCTTAGCCAATAGGAAGAAGAGAAGGGTAAAATTGTTATGGTATTATGCAAGAAGTCATTCGTCATTGGGAAGAGGTAATAAATTAAATATTTTTGTTATGTAGAGCTCATAAAATATTGAGACAATTCACAGGCCTTGAATCTTGAGTTCATATGAGAATGTTATTTAGAAAAACCAAAAGAGTGTTACATAAGGCATCAATTATCCCACAGGTATCAAGATATTGAATTTGAGAAATCTATTGCCAATGTTCCTTTGAATATATTGACAGATATCTCATATAATCAAATGATCACTGATTAAGTGTTTGACACCAAAAACATATCTTATAAAATTGTTCTGTCTTGAATATTCATACCTGGCCTTATAATACTGCTTGGCAGTACGATCATGAACATAGTAGAAATGCATAGGATGCAGCTCCCAAGCAGTTCTAAACGGAAACCCAACCATTCATTGGATCCATAGTTGTGGAAATCCAAACGTATATTAGCATTAACACGCTTAACATTTTCCTGAGAAAAGCTACCCTGCTTTGCAAAAGCACGGATAGTCATAACTCCAGCGATGCTTTCTGAGAAATGATGGATAACAGGAGCTTTTGTGATCGAGTCAAGACGGGTTAATTCACGAGATGTTGCAAGATAGTACCCCTGAACCACGAGACAGATGAATTATTAATGTAAGTTTATGTGATCTCATTTCAGTCAGCTATATTGGGTTTTGATTACCATTTAATTTTGCTGTCAGAAAAATGAATAGATGGTTATTGTTTTAAGAATTCCCATTTAAATTATCCATGCAAAGGCTCAAAGTTGTAAATTTTGGTAAATATTGGAAATTTGGACTATTGTTCTGATTTGGATCAGTTGAAAAAAGCAGAATTTACAACATTCACAATGATTCCAAATACAGAATGTTGTAAGCATTATATAGACCCTTCAGAATAGAAAATAGCATGCATGGCCCGGGTCATCCACTCAGTTTGATGATTCTGGCTAATGGAATTCTATCAAGTGACCACCTAAGGAAACATATGGGATGTATTATGAAGTATGCTTTATCTCTTTAATATAAGATTACAATAGCAACGGCATTAAATGTTAAGAACAAGAGACAACAAGAGCTCATACCCGATACCAGATATTCAGCCACACAAGTGGAATCAACAAGAATACCGTGGGCCAAGAATACTGACAAGTGATGATGAAGATGCCGATCACTGTGATGTACATGGAAATGGTCATGCTCATAAAAAAGGGGAGATAGAGGTCGACGTTCGTTTGATCAGTTGATGCCTGCAGGAGGGAAAATTAAATAAAACAAATTTCCATCAGTCTAAGCATCTTGATATGAAAAGCATGATCACACATCTTTTTGCATAACTGAACTGGTGAACTACACCCAAGAGGAGTAGGATCTGCCATCATACAAAAATTCAAACTTAAATGCATAAAGGAAGCACCTTACATGGGTCCTTAAGTTCTTACCCGACTTAGAATTCTTCCCGAAGGTGTTGTATCAAAAAATGACATAGGGGCATGCAAGATACTGTGAAGAATTTGTGAGAAGAAAATTTGGGAGGTCTTAAGCCCCACAATCGTAACCGAGAAGGACCTTATCAGTATCAACACAAGTGAGACAACAGCAATAATTGCATAGACTGAAATAAACAAAGAAGGGTTGAATGACATAGCGCGCTCTTCTGAAGTTTCATAAGCCAGCCAATAATCACCCGCCATTATACACCCT
Organism: Castanea sativa; assembly: GCF_040712315.1. NCBI lineage: Eukaryota > Viridiplantae > Streptophyta > Magnoliopsida > Fagales > Fagaceae > Castanea > Castanea sativa. The sequence goes on from NC_134022.1 coordinate 26,737,328, forward strand.
TGCCACAAAACAGACAGCAGCAGCACTACCGCGACACCCCACCACCCAAAAGCCTCAGTGACATAAAGTTTATAAACATGCAAGCTCACTTTGCCAGTTTCTCTCTCCTCTTCTTTGATGAGCTTGGAAGTTCCCTTATCACTGTTTGATTGGTCTAAAGAGTTGTTTTCACCATTGGCTTCCCCATGGTTTGAAGAGGATTGAGGAGATTTTGGTAATTTGGGGGAATTTTCACTAGGCATGGTGGTGCCCATTTCTACAAGTTCCATGGATGTGTCATGGGCAGCTACTAATGCTGTGAAATCCAAGCCAGAATCCAGTAGATAATTGTACCTTCCAGACTGCACTATCATCCCATCTTTCATAACCTGGAATTACAAAGGAAATAAAGTGCTTAAAATTTAAATATGAAAAACACATGTATGTGTTTGTTCTTGAGAGAGAGAAAAGTAATTGAAGAAATGAAAGGGGGGAAAAATACACTTACTAAGATAAGATCCACATTATGCAAGAAATCAACTTGGTGGGTCACTAGTAAAATGGTCTTGCCTCTAAGAGCTCCTCTCACACATTCCTGTAAAAGGCATAAATAAATTGGTAAAACACAATAACTTTCTAATACAATGGTCTTGCGGAGATCAAAAGAGCCATGTCTACATGTAAGTCAAATTAGTAGCTTGTGAAGCGTAAGTAACATGTGGAGGCAAATTCATTTTCTATACAATAGCACCAGTTAAACAAGCAGTACAGTGTGTTTATAGAGAGTAACATGCAGCAGCATCATATGACCTAAACATGAAAGGGCTGTTCTGACAAAATTAAACATATTGCTTGGCATTCTATGTAAAATAAAATTATACTACCATCAAAAGTAATGTTTTACAATGTGCCAACTCTGAATCAATGACAAACTAATTTGTCCAATCATGATGGAGTAAAAGATGAATTATTTTGTTTCCATGGCATTTCCAAACTACAGAGGAAGTAAAAAAATAATGTGACCTTAAATATTTCTGAGCCAGTATGTGCATCAACCGCACTAAAGACATCATCAAGAAGATAAATATCACAATCCTGATATACAGCCCTTGCAAGTTGTATCCGCTGCTTCTGCCCACCACTTAAATTGATTCCACGCTCTCCAATCTCAGTTTGATCTCCATACTCCATCACTTCCAAGTCTTTTTCCAAGCAACAAACCCTAATGACTTCACTGTATCTCTCCCTTTCCATTGGCAAACCAAATAGGATGTTCTCTTGAATGGTGCCATTTTGAATCCATGATGTTTGAGCAACATAGGCAGTTGTTCCACAAACTCTGACCTGTTAGGAAAAACAGAAAGGTTTGTAACTCATTAAATCCAATCAAATCACCAATTTGAAGGTCTCAATTAGTTGTGTTTGATAATGCTCCTGCCATTTAAATATCTAAAAAAGGTGCAAAATTGTTTTAAATCCTTAATGCAACATGCAAATCATGTTTACAGGATACAATGCATACACATAACATAGATTAGCAATTATGATAACCAAAAGATTTTCTTCAAAGAAACTCAAGCACAAAGCCTTCATTCATGGTAAAATTTAAAAGATAATTCCCACAATTTCTTCATTAGAATCTATACCTTTCCTGTTATTTTGTGCATCTCACCAAGAATTGCAGCTAGTAGGGAAGACTTTCCAGATCCCACAGTCCCTACAATAGCGGTAATTTCGCCTTTGTTGATCTCCAAATTTATATTTTTCAATGCCTCCTCTCCATTTTCATCATCCCAGCTAAACACCCCATCTTTAACCTCTACAGCAATTCCACCATCACATTCCTCCTCTCTTTCCACTGAATCGCCCAACAATTCCCTACTTGACATGTACTTATCCAACCTTCCAAGTGAAATCATTGCTTGTGAAAGTGAGATCATTGATTGTGGAAAGGTCCTGATTGGTTCCTGCAAGATTTTAAAGATTGTTGTGGCTGTGAACACTGTTCCCGCATCAAGCGGAACTCCCAAGAATGCTGCAGTTGCAAATGTGAGAGTTGATATCAATAAAGGGGTGGACCACATCACAACAATATTGGCAGAAACTGAGTACATGAACTTGGTAAGCCATCCAAACTCCGATTCACGACAAGCTTGAATTCTCTTGTTGAATTGTTCCTCCCATGCCTGGAACTTTATCACTCGCATGTAATTAAGCATCTCATTTGTCGCCTTCATTCTTGCATCACGATTTTTCATCACATTGAACTGGAACCTGTTGTTCCTCCGAGTACCCATTATAATGAATACTAAAATTCCAAAAAGTCCTGCAATTGCTGTGAGCACTGAGGGGCCAAGATAGTTATATAGGAGGACTAAGGCCACACAAACTTGCAATGGTGTCAACCATATACTATGTAGCTGCAGCATCATATCAGAGAGTTGCTGAGCATCAACAGCCATGTAATTCACTATCTGCCCAACCCCATGAGCCTGCCGAGCAGAACATGTCAACTTCAGTCCCTTCCTATACAAAGAAGTTATTAAAGTACATCGAATAAGCATTCCAAGCTTTTGGGAGTTGAAGTTAAATTGATGAGTGGTTAATACTTCAACAAATTTTGCACAGAGGAGAGTCAATACAAGGTAGTATCCTTCAAAGGGCGAGCTTCTCTTCCCGGCAGTGAAATCGACGAAACTTTGTATAAGAATAGGCCCTACATACATGACACAAAGCCGCACAATTGCAAGGGAGGCAGTGAAGGCAAATTCCTTCCAAAAGCACCGGAACAATGTTGTTCGAACTGGGTGGTTTGATTTTTCATGAGGTTTTGGCCAATTCAATTCAAACAACGCTGACATTCTTTCAGCTCTATGTCCCGGTGAAAGGGAGGGGATTTCATCAATCTTGAGAGGGGATTTGTAACCTTTACTCAGCAGGGGATTCATCCAAAGCCAAAAGGCCTTAGATATTATAGAAGCTGAAGCAAAGGCGGTCACATTTGATTTGCTCAAAAGTGGTTCATATAAATTGGTTTCTACATCCATCACTGGTTCACTTTCTCTACTCACTGTAATCCCAGTAGATCCTTTAAATGCAACAAAAAGGAGAACCATGGAGAATGGAAAAGAAACTATAGAAACTATATCATCCAATGTCAAGTTGGGGTCTTGGGGCTGGGATTCTTCTAAAGAGACCAAACGAATAATCCCAGACGCCATAAACAAGGAAATGATGAAGAAGTTTAAAACCCAATAAATTCTAAGTGACAAAGGATGAGTAACAGATTGAAATCTTTTTTCATGGATGATTAAGACTGTGATCACTGCATGAGTTATGGCTTGGACTAACCAAAATAATCCATCAACTATCTTCCATGGCAATTGGGTACTTGCACTAAATGCTAAAATGCATACAACAGTGTATCCAATGGCTAACACAACACTAACAATCAAAGAGACCTTAAACCACAGGTTAGTTCTAAGAGAAGCCCTGTTGCTTCCCAGGAATGCCTTGTTCCGATCGGAGTTGGAGTGACCATTGGAGGTGAACTTTGAATAGAGCTTTTTTACCGCAAATATTAGGAGGGTGACCAAGAACAGAAGGTCAACTGAAGATAACAGAGTTCTTTGAGGACATGGAGAGAGAAAAATGAATCTTATCCATTGGACAATGAGTGAAGCAGTGCTGTCCTCTGAGGATTGAATCACAGGGCTTAAGCATGAGACAGATGTGATCCAAGTTTCAGAGGACATGTTAACAAACTTGAAGTGAAAAAAAGAATACAAGATCACTCTTTTATGGTGGATTTTAATCAATTTTCTTGCTCTCACTCCCTGAAACAGAACAGGAAAAACAGTAAGTATACTACAAAATAATGAATTATTGACCAAGACTTGTACTACGATTTCCTAAACTAAAATAAATAAATCACCACTAGATCCTAACGAATATGAAGTTCAAAATCTGAGACAGAAGACACAAACATATGATTACATGTACGAAATGGAACAGAGAAAAAAACAAGGTAGTGATAATGATGACATAAAAGGAAGAAAATTTGTGGAGGCAGAAGCCCGCCAAAACACCTACAGCCTCACTGGAATACAATAGTACTTTGACCTTCTGAATTTCATAGTCTTCTCAAGCTGATTGAGAGAGAAACAAGAAGGCAAAAAGACTTAGTTGAGTACCAATAATAAAAGTCGGCAATTCTGTGGTGCCTTGATGGCTAACTCAAAGTTGCAGACATTTTTTCTTCTTTTCGGTGTGTTGCAGACAATTTTGAATATTCAACATCTTTGCCATTTTCAAACATACCAATAAATTAAACTCTATACTTATCAACAAAAAAAAAAAAAATTAAACTCTATAGCCCATTTTTTTTTAATTATAAAGCCTCTTTTTTAATAAAATTATTTATGAATCTCATTTTCACGTTTCTTTCTTTAAGATTATTTAACAATAATATAATAATATAAACATGGATATAAGATAAATTCTAACCGTACAAGAAAAAAAAAACAACAATATTTAGATAGTAGTAATAAAAGTCCGTCAGCAATGATGACAGTAAAATTGGCAAGGATTCATTTCACATTAAAAAAAAATGTTACACAAACAAAAACAAAAAATCCTACAGTAAATGAAGAAGAAAAAAAAAAGACCGTGCAAACAGCAACTACAGAGAGAAATTGGTTTGTCTTTATTTTGCAGTCATTGGCAGTAAAGCTGTGAAAGAAGCTCAGAAATAACATGTGAGTACCAAGATTTTTTTTTTTTTTTTTTAAATTCCACTGTTGGAGAGGCACGCGTGAAATAACGCCAAAATGTATCAGTTGAGTTTTTATTTTTTATTTTCGATAAAAGGGCACATGTATATTATAAAATAGAACATGAATACTTAATTCTGATGAAAAACAAGGCATAGCAAAACAATAATTAGATAACGGTCAAAAAAGTTAAAACGTCCTGATCTGATCAAGACCATTAACAATAATTATGGCTGTATAATTCGTTCATTTTACATTAAACAAATTTTATATATATAACAAAAGAAACAGCAACAACTAATTAAAATTCTGGAACTTGTTTACAAATCATTAAAAATGGAATTAATTAAGATGAGAAATTAAATCAAGCTCATGAGTGACAGCATCTAAAAAGTTGGGAACTATTAATTTGAAGAAGACAATAAGGGTTACTAGAGAACAACACATTCATGTGATTATCTAAAAGAACAACACATTTTATGTTCACAAAAGCAAGCCATGCAAAACCCAATGGCTACCCTTCGTTCCCAAGAGTCAAGACCAAACAAGCAGAGCCATTCATTTTTGTTAGCTTACCTACCTCGAGTGACTCAACTTAATGCAGAGAGCTAGCTAGCCATCCACCACTTCCCTAGAAATGTGTTCATTGGGACTAGAGAGAGAGAGAGAGAGTTTATGGTTATTTTGCAGCCTTTCGGTCTCTGATATAGGCGCTATCACTTCCAGTATTATTAATATACAAAAAAACAAAAAATAGAAACACTTGGACCAAAATCAAGTGGCTTTGAATACTAGTCCTAGTCGTGATGAACTGGTATTCTGATATTCTCCACGGGATTGAGAGAGCGAGAGAGATGGTTTTATCAACTACTACCTTCTTTGTGTACTCTATATCTTTGGCTCCTTCATTAAGCTTGGCAGATTCCTATTAATGACAGTTCATAACTCACTTGTCATGATAGTGCGTGGCATCACTCGCTTGACAGTAAAAGATCTGCCATGTTCGAATGCACATATATGGTAAAGGAGGTCCTATCAGAAATATACATATATGGTAAGGATAGCTTGCCTTTCCTCTAGCTATTTTGAACACTAGAGAGAACACGAAAATAATGCATTATTTTTCAATTCTATGCATTGTTTAAGAGAGCGTGCTTGGTTGGGGTGAAAACTGGATAGATAGAAAATGTGTGAGAGTAAACTAAAAAGGTATGTTTTGTTGGAAAAGAAGAGGAGGGAGAAATTGACAGAGCCTAACCATTTTTTCTACGGACCTAGCAAAATTTAACACCTTATAGAGAAAAAATGAGAGGAGAAGAGAGGGACCGAATGAATTATTTATCTAGTCCCAGTCCTCCACCGCATTCCTATTAGTATATTACCTTGATTTTTCTTTTTCTTTTTCATTTTAAGTTAAGTGTTTGCCTTTATTCTTTTTACCTCAATTTTGGTTTTTTTTTTCCTAGTAAGTTTTTTTATTTTATAAAAAAATAAATTCTCATGAAAGTAAATTTATATAATCTATATTTTTTATTTTTTTATTTTAATTTTCAACCAAATAAAATAGTTTTTCATTATTCAACTTTTCCACCCGGAACCAAATAACAGGAGAAAAAGTGAAAAAAAATTTCTATTATCCAATTTTTTCAACCCCTTCCCAATATATTTTGTCTTAATTTTCTATCTCTAAACCAAACAAAACCTAAAGCCTTGTCAAGATAAGAAAAACCTTAGAGACAAAGATACACCCAAATCTATAAAAATGACTAAATCCACTTTTTTTACCGAGTCATGATAAGAAAACTTTTATTATACCTTAGCTATTTGCATACTCTTTTGAAATTAATATAATATGCTTAAACTTAAAATTGTAACAGAGTAATTCTACGATCACAAATTATTTTATAACTTTTTTATCATAATTCGAACATAGTAAATTGTGAATGATTAATTGTCATTTATACATAAACTCATTAATTTTTTTTATTAATTATTCTTTGTCATATCACAATTAAGACAAAAAAAAAAATTGTGGAAAATTACATGATCCAAACTTGTCCATTGTGACAATCATTATCAATGAATTTCGGTGTGTGGAGGCGGAATATAGGTAAAAGCAAAAGACGTGGCAATTGTTTGCAAAATCCGAGGCGTGTAATAAGCTGCAGAGGTACCTAACAAGACACGAGAGAGCATTTATTAATTTAAGGTAGAAACACGGAGAGCGCGTGGGGGTTACGTTCTTATTAAGGAAAAGCAAAACAGAAGGTGATTTTGTACCGTTTTTTGTGTGTGTTTTTGTTTCTCTGGGGAAGAAAGACAAAAACAGTTGTCGTTTAGCAAATGACTGTTTTCGTATATAGTATATACTGAATGCCATGCATTGATTGATAAAAAGAACAAGAGCCGTCGCTATTTCTTATTTTTTTATAGGAAAAAACCGTAGCTATTTTGATTTTTCTAGTATTCGATTCGGTATTTGATTCTGAGAATAGTGTTTTTTGAGCACCCAACCCAATTGTGAGATTACCTATTATATTCTTCCGTCTTCTTTTTTTTTTTTTGGGTTAAAGGCATGGGCGGAGCTGTTATTGGACTAGGGGGGGCAATGGCCCCTCCTAATTTTTTTTATAAAAATATTATTATATTAATAGGTACTAAGTTTAACAATTTTGTTCAATAAAATTACACTTTGCCCCCCTTAATAATGCCATTAATTCTTTTTGAAAGTAATCTTATAGCCAAAAACGTTTTTACAATATTTATACAAACTATTAAGGTAGCAAATTCTTATTAGTTCGTACACTTGCATAACTTTTTATATATCAATAACCACTTATCACATTAGCAATTTGTAAAAATTTTGTAGTTTTAGCATTTTTCAACTTTTAAAGGACATAAAAAATTAATAGATTAAATCTAAAACAAAATATAAAAACTCAAAAAAATTAGCTCAACAATAAAAATTACCAATATAATAAAACTAAAAAAATTAAGTCCAATCAATATATTTTACCCAGAACAAACTACTTGGCCATTTAAAAAATTTTTAACAAAAATCCTTAGTAGTAAAAAAATAGACTCAAGGGTTGGAGCCACCGCACACAGCTAGCAGCAAAGTTGCCCCCCCTAACTCCAAGTTCTGGCTCCGTCCCTGGTTAAAGGGATAAACTTCAGTTTAAATGCTCCTTTTCTTCTTCTTTTTTAATTAAAAATATAGTCCAAATTTGATATGAACTTGGTGTAAAATTCTTGTTTTACACCATTTAATAAGTAATTGTCACATCAACATATTTTATTTAAAAATTATTACATCTTATCACACCTATATCATTTCAATTAACTCCTAATTTGATTAGATTTATATATGGGAATTAAAATTGATTAAGTGTGGTTGTGTTTATTCTTAAATATGTGGTAAAATAATATAGCATGTTGGGATTGAAAGGATAAAACATGAGTTTTACACCAAATCTTTACTAAATTTAATCTCTTAAAAATAAGGAAGCTCCAATGAGATATTAATGATTTATATGAGATTGGGACATACAACACATAAAATAGGCATCAAAAGTTTATTTCCTTTCCTTTCACATTTATTTTCCACTAAATCTCAATTTATGAATATTTTTACATTCCATTTTTCTGCTTTCTTAATATCAAATTCTTTTTTTTTTCTTTTTCATTTTACCCAATATCAAATAAAGAAAAAGATGAAGAAAATTTCACTGAAGGATTTGATGATGCCGAAGAAATCACCAGTAAGTTGCGGGTACTCTTCCGATTGAAGCAACACCTGCAAAGAGAAAATAGATGATCGACAGAGAGCACCGGTGTGGTGCCGGCTAAAAACCCTCCGACGATCAAGTTAGAGTCTTAAACAACCCTAGAGTGCCAGAGTTGAGATAATTGTGCGTACCTTTGGGTCATGAGGGTCTTGGGGTATATATAGTGGTATGTGGTCGAAATGTGCGCCTTGGTGAAGAAGTACTTTCCTTTTAAAAGAGTAATTCGCGGATCTTTGCCTATTGTATTGAGCCATTTCCTTATAGAAATCTTCTTGACTAAAGTCGAACGTGTAGCGCAAGAACTTTCCTTATATTCACATAAGCAGAAGTCAAGATAGGCTAAAAATGAAAGTTGGATTACTCCTTCAGCTTTCACCTGCCAAGGTCGTCAGCCCACGTGTACCTCCTACACTATCGTCAGCTTATGTATGCCTCCACAAAGGACGTCAGCCAAGGACCTTACAGCCAAGGTCGTCAGCCCTGTCTCGTCAACGTGATCCGTCAGCTTATCGTTGCTATGTAAGGGACATAGCCCTGAACGCCGAAAAAGGAGGCATCTTAATGAGATTGGCTGACGGGTTGTGTATTCCCGTCAGCCTTCTTAAAAACGTCACTATCAGGATTAAAAAAATATATTAAACAAGATACAAGTATTTTATTCAATTCATATTAATTTTTTAAATATATAAAAATATGATGTTAATTTTTATTTTTAATATATGTTGCAATATTACAAAAATCCAAACTGGTTTTAATATCCCAAAAAAAAGTATTCATAATTTAAATGAAATATCTTCTTCCCTTTTTTAATAATTCAATAGTTACAATGAAATTTTGTCAATTAAGCTATCAAATTTTTCAAAATTTTTTAATTTGAAACTTCTACTCATCTATATTATTCAATTCTATTATATTATTTTAGACAATAATAAAGCACGTAACAAATAAAAAATTAATTATTAAACTTTGTGTTTTATTTAGAGTTTGTTTGTAGATCAATTTGATAGGTGAAATCTAGTTAGCTCAACTAGTAAAGTTTCTGATGGTTGCATAAAAGATCTGGAGTTCAATTCTCGCCTATATTAAAAACTAATTGGTGTCTTGATTTGATAATAAAGAATTATCAGAAGTGGATATGGTACAGAGAGAAAAAGCTTTGGTCATGCTTAAAAAGTGATAATTGAATTTTTGAATTTTTTTTTTTTTTTTTTGAGAATCAAAAGTTGGTTACTAAGGTGACAAAAACAGACGAGTGGTTCAACTTGAATTTCGTTAGACAAAATTCACACAGTGAGGCATTACTTTCAAATTTCTTCCAATGAAATGTCTACGTACCAAAAGTAAAACACCTCACCAGATGGATGATCCATGCCCAACATTGATAGGGATGAAACAAACTCGTAGAACATTATCAATGTAGAACCTTAGTCATAATCTTCAAGCCTAGCTACCAGAGCTGGTTGTACAATAAAATTATTTATTGAAAATTTTTAAGTAGGGGTATCAATTTCCTCATCCAAAAAAAGTAAATTTTTACTGTAAACACCATTTTATGGGTATCAATGCATTTCGTTGTTATCTATAATTGTTTTTAAATTATGTTTAGATATGCTTTCAAACATTTCCATGTTTTTTTATAATTATATTCATATTTTTTGAGAGCTTAATTATACTTATTTTTTATTCTAAGAAAGTATATACATACGTAGATAATTTTTTTTTTTAAAAGTTAACAATTAGCAGGGGACTACTGTTCTACCGTGTCATAGGTTCTAGTCTGCTTGATAAAAAATTTCTAATAACGTTATTATAGTTTTGTGAAAATATGTATAAAAAAAATATATAAAAAATATATATATAACGTTATTTAAATACTAAAAGTTATTATTTAAACAACAATAACAAATCAACTCTCCATAACTTTCAGTTACTTTCGAAAAATAATAATAGTAATTATAACTTTCTGTTTTATCAGCACGTGGTATTATCAGGACGTATCATGATTCATAATGAAAGATGAGCAATAATTCCACAACATTTTTGAGAGACAGCCAAAATATCAATGAGAACTGATTGATTTAAAAGTGACAAGTTGTGGAGCGTGAAATTTAGAATCCGTTTGGATACAACTGAAAATACTGTAGTAAAATAATTTTTAAATGTATAAATAATATCGCGATTCCTATTTTTAATTTAAAAATAAATAAAAAGTATGTGTACTGTTCATAAACAGTGCATGAACAATAACGCACAGTAACAAACAGTGTCTCTCATCCCTCTTTGACATCTGCACATAGGAAAAAAAAAAAAAAAAGAAGCTGGAAACGCGTTCAGCTATCCAAACCGCAGCTTAGTATCCGTTTGGATACAGATTAAATTTGATGCGTTTAGCGTTTTCACGTTTTCTTCCTTCTTCTTCTTCTTCTTTTTTTTTTTTCTTCTTTGCTATTACAGGCGTCAAGGACAGATACTACTGTTCATGCTACAATAGCATGAACACTAGCCGCATATGTTGACTTTTCAACCCTTTTAAGCTCTTTTCACTTCTTTTTTTTAGAATTTTCAGCTTTTAACTGACAAATGACACTGTATATTACTATTTAATACTGTTCATATACTATTTATAAGACCCACAAACACTTTATTCAGAAAAGAAAAATTAAAAATAGGATTCACAATATTATTCACATATTTAAATAATATTTTGTTACAGTATTTTTAATTTTTAGTTTTCAGTAATAAATTCTATCCAAACGGAAGTGAAGGATTGAGGATAAGCTCACAGTCGCAGAAATGAAGGATTTGGTGCACAGGACAAGTAAGTAACCCTAGCCATGTAGGACACGACTCCCTAGGCGCGTAGAATTTAAGACGTAATGAATTAAAGAATGGCCCTTTATTCTGGTTGCACATTCATTATTTTGGCCCATCCAACAACTGATGGGTCCTTCGTGAATATGAAACAGACATGAAAAACGTACGTGTACAAGAGGAGCCAAAATTGTGTCCGAGTGAATCCAAATTCATACCAAAAAGATTATATAAGAGAGTGAAACGAAGTATTACACCTTTTAAATGAATAATAGTGTATATACACATTTTTTCATAAAAGCTTAAGAGGGCATTGAGAAAATTAATATCTAATTTTATAATTTAGTAACTAGTATTAATATAAGTGACCAATTTAAAAGGTTATGAGGGCCATGGTCGGCCAATTGCTTTCAAAACTAGTATTGTGCTTATACTTGTTTCTTGTTAAAGGAGGGTGTTACTATTTAGTATATTTTGGAGTGTCTTTCGTCGTTAGTTTATTACTTGACGGAACAAACTAGTACTTTGATGGCAATGGTAGTGGTTAGTTGTATCCTATAATCACATTTGTGTTATACTCAAAATGACTAGTTTAGTCAAAATTGAGATTACACATCCTCCCCCACTTAAACGGGGTTATTAGAGTAGCTATGATGGATTGATACCATTTAGAACAATCCATGAAAAAGGACAATTATAAAGTCCATGTCATATTTAAGACTTCTTATACTTATTTATAAAGTCCATGTCAATAGGGTACTCGCACACACTAAAATAAATATCGAATAAATGTTAAGCATCCTTGTCCTCTCTTAAGGATGGCATGGCAAATATACCATTTATATTCATGGAAAAGGAGTGTGTATATATATCTATGCGCTACACCCCAAATGGCTAGTTTAGTCACAATCAAGACTTCTTGTATTTGTTTATAAATTCCATATCATTATGACACTCGCACTCAGCACACTCAAATAAATATCTAATAAATGTGAGGCATCCATGCTCTTAAGGATGGCATGGCAAACTTCCTTGGCAGCCTAGGCCAATGGTGCCCCTCATGGGGCTGGGGAAGCTATGGCTCACCGGTCCCCCTACACCCTAGCAGGGCCCGGACCCTGGCAGGTAGGGTGCTACTATGGTCACGTTCAAGTAGGATTGACACGTTGGTCGTCCCCTCTACCCATTTTTTTATTCAGCAAAAAAAAAAAAGGATGGCATGGCAAATATATATATATATATATATATATATATATATATATATATATATATATATATATATATATATATATATATTATATTTATATTTATATTTATATTTTGCATCCGTTGAGAAAATCTCTCATAGATGTCTTGTATAATCTCAAGAGTGCAACATAGTTTATATCTCAATTTAGTCATTCTCAATCTTATGGAATAATGACAAATAAAAAGCAAGGTCTTAATGTCATATTTTGAAACACAACGAGATGACCCAATTTTCTTATATTTTGAGGTGAAATTGTATTCTTGCAAAACATCCCTATTTGATGTATATTTCTGTGAATTATGTTATGTTCGTAGGAACGACCCCTAGCATTATTTATTTATTTTTTTGAAATTGCTTATTTTCGATTATCTCGTATCATAGGTTTCCCTGCTCTTTATTTGCATACTAATAAAATCTTATTATGCATCGACCTTCAATACAAGAAACACTGTCATTTTTATTTGTTCAGTCCTATATTTAGTGTTTATTCTAAAAGATAAGAATCACGAAAATTTTGGCCAAAATGGGCTTTTGCCCTTTTCGTGAAAAAAAAAATCAACATGTTGCCCCATTTCCCAAATTAATTAGGAAAATGCCCCTCTTTTGAAACTCGATTTTCTCAAAATTGAATTAGGCCCTACAGCGACGTTTTAAGGAGCTTATAGTAACGTTTTTAAGGATCAATAGCGGCGTTTTGTAGGTCCTTAAAACGTCACTATAAGCTCCTTAAAATGTTGCTATAGGGCTCCATAAATTTTTTTTTTTTTTTTTTGAAACTCGATTTTGAGAAAATCAAATTTCAAAAGAGGGGCATTTTCCTAATTAGTTTCGAAAAGGGGGCATTTGCCCATTTTTGCCCAAAAATTTTAGTCAAACATTTATTCATTATATTGTTAAGATTTATTAATCACATTTATTGTTATATCAATTTATAAATGTTTATAATAAAATTTATACTATAGCCTTTCTAAATAATATTAATATCTTTCCACGTTGTGGAGGCTAAGAATTTTGTCGGCTTAAGTTAAATGAATCTGTTTGGCAGCTAACTAAAAAAACAAAAATAAAAATATTTTTATTTCTTTGTTTAATTTTTATATATATAAAAAGTGCTAGCTTTCAATGTTTTATAACATAATTTGCATTTTTATCACACAATTAGCATATATAAAAATTATCAAATATTATATCTTATGATATCTTATGATAAATACTATACAAATAAGTGACCAAAAACTAAAGAATTCCCAAAAAAAAAAAAAAGGGAAACATCTCAAGTTGGTTAGGCCATCATGTGGAAATATTATTGGCTTGCTATTACATAAAGTCTTTCTCAATTGGCTAAGAAAAACTCCACCTTATCTTATCTCGCTAAAAGTCTTTTGGAATCTGGATAAATTAATTTATTAAAGAAAATTTTATAATAGATATTTAACTAGATAAAATAAATGTCTTAGAAAAAAAAAAAAAAACTAGATAAAGTAAATAAACTAAAAATTAGACTACTAGAAACAAAACCTTTTACTTTTATTCAAAGAATAACATTTGGTTGTACAGAAAATTTAAACATATGCATCAGACATTGGAGAAGTCTCAATCAAATTAAAATAAAATAAAACACAAGAGTCATCGTGAAAAAGACAGAACTTGTTGATTAAGGTGCGTGTGTGTGTGTATAAATATATATATATATATATATATATATATACCAGACCAATAGGGAAGACCAGAAGACTGATGTGATTAACCGCAAAGGTTTATATTACCTTTGGATTTCTAATTCCCTCGGAGTATTAGGATTTCTCATTACTTGCATAGACTCCTAAGGACATTCTTATCAGCTCCCTTATAAAAAATGTTATTTTGATACACCAAAAGTCTACTTTATTATTTTAACACACCACTTTACAATACTTCATTCATCAAATATTCTATTTTTTCCTTCAACACATTAAAATAATATATCCAACACATTAAAATAATCTAAAAAAACTTTTGCAAACATATATATATATACAAAATCCTCCACCACCCACACCCACACCCACAGATCAACAACCACAGCCCACAACCACCGACCACCCCCACAAAATCAACCATAGCCCGCCACCACCACCCAGAGGTACAACCTGCCACCATCAACAAAAATCCATTAGCCGCCAATATACAGAGAGAAATGAGAGAAAATAGTTAAACTCCACTGC